>NW_025960104.1:0-54465 GCF_023159225.1 Perognathus longimembris pacificus | reverse complement strand
GTGGAGAAAAGCGAGAGCGCACGATTGCACTCAAGCAAACACAAACAGCACAGCACGATGCGTATTTTTTTTAAAATTGACAAAATAAATCAAAAATAAAAATAAGTGGAAAGGCGAGAGTGCGCGAGCACACAGAGCAAAGACAAGCAGCGCAGCTTGATGCGTAGTAAAAAAAATAATACATAGACAACTGGTCGACCTCATTAGAAATAAAAACCCAAAAGATTAGATACACAAACAAACAAACACATAAATGTGGAGAGAAGGGCAGTGCGCGCAGGAGCAAAGGTAAACAGCAGACAGACCTGAATCCTTATCTTTACAAGGTCGACCTCAGAACTTTGTTCAGTTTGTCTCGGTGACGGATAATGGAAGGAAGGGCAGGCAACTGGTCGACTTCATTTAAATAAACAAATTAAATATAAGATAAACTCTCAGGAATAGATAAATAATAACAAAAAAATTGTAAAGTGGAGAAAGCGAGAGCGCGCGAATGCACTCAAGCAAACACAAACAGCACAGCACGATGCGTATTTTTTTTAAAAATTGACAAAATAAATCAAAAATAAATCAAAAATAAAAATAAGTGGAAAAGGCGAGAGTTCGCGAGCACACAGGAGCAAAGACAAGCAGCGCAGCTTGATGCGTAGTAAAAAAAATAATAAATAGACAACTGGTCGACCTCATTAGAAATAAAAACCGAAAAGATTAGATAGACAAACAAACAAACACATATATGTGGAGAGAAGGGCAGTGCGGGCAGGAGCAAAGGTAAACAGCAGACAGACCTGAATACTTATCTTTACAAGGTCGACCTCAGAACTTTGTTCAGTTTGTCTCGGTGACGGATAATGGAAGGAAGGGCAGGCAACTGGTCGACTTCATTTAAATAAACAAATAAAAAATAAGATAAACTCTCAGGAATAGATAAATAATAACAAAAAAATTGTAAAGTGGAGAAAGCGAGAGCGCGCGAATGCACTCAAGCAAACACAAACAGCACAGCACGATGCGTATTTTTTTTTAAAATTGACAAAATAAATCAAAAATAAAAATAAGTGGAAAAGTCGAGAGTGCGCGAGCACACAGGAGCAAAGACAAGCAGCGCAGCTTGATGCGTAGTAAAAAAAATAATAAATAGACAACTGGTCGACCTCATTAGAAATAAAAACCCAAAAGATTAGATAGACAAAGAAACAAACACATAAATGTGGAGAGAATGGCAGTGCGCGCAGGAGCAAAGGTAAACAGCAGACAGACCTGAATCCTTATCTTAACAAGTTCGACCTCAGAACTTTGTTCAGTTTGTCTCGGTGACGGATAATGGAAGGAAGGGCAGGCAACTGGTCGACTTCATTTAAATAAACAAATAAAAAATAAGATAAACTCTCAGGAATAGATAAATAATAACAAAAAAATTGTAAAGTGGAGAAATCGAGAGCGCGCGAATGCACTCAAGCAAACACAAACAGCACAGCACGATGCGTATTTTTTTTAAAATTGACTAAATAAATCAAAAATAAATCAAAAATAAAAATAAGTGGAAAAGGCGTGAGTGCGCGAGCACACAGGAGCAAATGGAGAAAGCGAGAGCGCGCGAATGCACTCAAGCAAACACAAACAGCACAGCACGATGCGTATTTATTTTTAAAATTGACAAAATAAATCAAAAATAAATCAAAAATAAAAATAAGTGGAAAAGGCGAGAGTGTGCGAGCACACAGGAGCAAAGACAAGCAGCGCAGCTTGATGCGTAGTAAAAAAAAATAATAAATAGACAACTGGTCGACCTCATTAGAAATAAAAACCCAAAAGATTAGATAGACAAACAAACAAACACATAAATGTGGAGAGAAGGGCAGTGCGCGCAGGAGCAAAGGTAAACAGCAGACAGACCTGAATCCTTATCTTTACAAGGTCGACCTCAGAACTTTGTTCAGTTTGTCTCGGTGACGGATAATGGAAGGAAGGGCAGGCAACTGGTCGACTTCATTTAAATAAACAAATAAAAAATAAGATAAACTCTCAGGAATAGATAAATAATAACAAAAAAATTGTAAAGTGGAGAAAGCGAGAGCGCGCGAATGCACTCAAGCAAACACAAACAGCACAGCACGATGCGTATTTTTTTTTAAATTGACAAAATAAATCAAAAATACATATAAGTGGAAAAGGCGAGAGTGCGCGAGCACACAGGAGCAAAGACAAGCAGCGCAGCTTGATGCGTAGTAAATAAAATAATAAATAGACAACTGGTCGACCTCATTAGAAATAAAAACCCAAAAGATTAGATAGAGAAACAAACAAACACATAAATATGGAGAGAAGGGCAGTGTGCGCAGGAGCAAAGGTAAACAGCAGACAGACCTGAATCCTTATCTTTACAAGGTCGACCTCAGAACTTTGTTCAGTTGGTCTCGGTGACGGATAATGGAAGGAAGGGCAGGCAACTGGTCGACTTCATTTCAATAAACAAATAAAAAATAAGATAAACTCTCAGGAATAGATAAATAATAACAAAAAAATTGTAAAGTGGAGAAAGCGAGAGCGCGCGAATGCACTCAAGCAAACACAAACAGCACAGCACGATGCGTATTTTTTTTAAATTGACAAAATAAATCAAAAATAAATCAAAAATAAAAATAAGTGGAAAAGGCGAGAGTGCGCGAGCACACAGGAGCAAAGACAAGCAGCGCAGCTTGATGCGTAGTAAAAAAAATAATAAATAGACAACTGGTCGACCTCATTAGAAATAAAAACCCAAAAGATTAGATAGACAAACAAACAAACACATAAATGTGGAGAGAAGGGCAGGGCGCGCAGGAGCAAAGGTAACCAGCAGACAGACCTGAATCCTTACCTTTACAAGGTCGACCTCAGAACTTTGTTCATTTTGTCTCAGTGACGGATAATGGAAGGAAGGGCAGGCAACTGGTCGACTTCGTCTCGGTGACGGATAATGGAAGGAAGGGCAGGCAACTGGTCGACTTCATTTAAATAAACAAATAAAAAATAAGATAAACTCTCAGGAATAGATAAATAATAACAAAAAAATTGTAAAGTGGAGAAAGCGAGAGCGCGCGAATGCACTCAAGCAAACACAAACAGCACAGCACGATGCGTATTTTTTAAAAAAAATTGACAAAATAAATAAAAAATAAATCAAAAATAAAAATAAGTGGAAAGGCGAGAGTGCGCGAGCAAACAGGAGCAAAGACAAGCAGCGCAGCTTGATGCGTAGTAAAAAAAATAATAAATAGACAACTGGTCGACCTCATTAGAAATAAAAACCCAAAAGATTAGATAGACAAACAAACAAACACATAAATGTGGAGAGAAGGGCAGTGCGCGCAGGAGCAAAGGTAAACAGCAGACAGACCTGAATCCTAATCTTTACAAGGTCGACCTCAGAACTTTGTTCAGTTTGTCTCGGTGACGGATAATGGAAGGAAGGGCAGGCAACTGGTCGACTTCATTTAAATAAACAAATAAAAAATAAGATAAACTCTCAGGAATAGATAAATAATAACAAAAAAATTGTAAAGTGGAGAAAGCGAGAGCGCGCGAATGCACTCAAGCAATCACAAACAGCACAGCAGGATGCGTATTTTTTTTTAAAATTGACAAAATAAATCAAAAATAAATAAAAAATAAAATAAGTGGAAAAGGCGAGAGTGCGCGAGCACACAGGAGCAAACACAAGCAGCGCAGCTTGATGCGTAGTAAAAAAAATAATAAATAGACAACTGGTCGACCTCATTAGAAATAAAAACCCAAAAGATTAGATAGACAAACAATCAAACACATAAATGTGGAGAGAAGGCCAGTGCGCGCAGGAGCAAAGGTAAACAGCAGACAGACCTGAATCCTTATCTTTACAAGGTCGACCTCAGAACTTTGTTCAGTTTGTCTCGGTGACGGATAATGGAAGGAAGGGCAGGCAACTGGTCGACTTCATTTAAAAAAACAAATAAAAAATAAGATAAACTCTCAGGAATAGATAAATAATAACAAAAAAATTGTAAAGTGGAGAAAGCGAGAGCGCGCGAATGCACTCAAGCAAACACAAACAGCACAGCACGATGCGTATTTTTTTTTAAAATTGACAAAATAAATCAAAAATAAAAATAAGTGGAAAAGGCGAGAGTGCGCGAGCACACAGGAGCAAAGACAAGCAGCGCAGCTTGATGCGTAGTAAAAAAAATAATACATAGACAACTGGTCGACCTCATTAGAAATAAAAACCCAAAAGATTAGATAGACAAACAAACAAACACATAAATGTGGAGAGAAGGGCAGTGCGCGCAGGAGCAAAGGTAAACATCAGACAGACCTGAATCCTTATCTTTACAAGGTCGACCTCAGAACTTTGTTCAGTTTGTCTCGGTGACGGATAATGGAAGGAAGGGCAGGCAACTGGTCGACTTCATTTAAATAAACAAATAAAAAATAAGATAAACTCTCAGGAATAGATAAATAATAACAAAAAAATTGTAAAGTGGAGAAAGCGAGAGCGCGCGAATGCACTCAAGCAAACACAAACAGCACAGCACGATGCGTATTTTTTTTTAATATTGACAAAATAAATCAAAAATAAAAATAAGTGGAAAAGGCGAGAGTGCGCGAGCACACAGGAGCAAAGACAAGCAGCGCAGTTTAATGCGTACTAAAAAAAATAAAAAATAGACAACTGGTCGACCTCATTAGAAATAAAAACCCAAAAGATTAGATAGACAAACAAACAAACACATAAATGTGGAGAGAAGGGCAGTGCGCGCAGGAGCAAAGGTAAACAGCAGACAGACCTGAATACTTATCTTTACAATGTCGACCTCAGAAATTTGTTCAGTTTGTCTCGGTGACGGATAATGGAAGGAAGGGCAGGCAACTGGTCGACTTCATTTAAATAAACAAATACAAAATAAGATAAACTCTCAGGAATAGATAAATAATAACAAAAAAATTGTAAAGTGGAGAAAGCGAGAGCGCGCGAATGCACTCAAGCAAACACAAACAGCACAGCACGATGCGTATTTTTTTTTAAATTGACAAAATAAATCAAAAATAAATCAAAAATAAAAATAAGTGGAAAAGGCGAGAGTGCGCGAGCACACAGGAGCAAAGACAAGCATCGCAGCTTGATGCGTAGTAAAAAAAATAATAAATAGACAACTGGTCGACCTCATTAGAAATAAAAACCCAAAAGATTAGATAGACAAACAAACAAACACATAAATGTGGAGAGAAGGGCAGTGCGCGCAGGAGCAAAGGTAAACAGCAGACAGACCTGAATCCTTATCTTTACAAGGTCGACCTCAGAACTTTGTTCAGTTTGTCTCGGTGACGGATAATGGAAGGAAGGGCAGGCAACTGGTCGACTTCATTTAAATAAACAAATAAAAAATAAGATAAACTCTCAGGAATAGATAAATAATAACAAAAAAATTGTAAAGTGGATAAAGCGAGAACGCGCGAATGCACTCAAGCAAACACAAACAGCACAGCACGATGCGTATTTTTTTTAAATTGACAAAATAAATCAAAAATAAATCAAAAATATAAATAAGTGGAAAAGGCGAGAGTGCGCGAGCACACAGGAGCAAAGACAAGCAGCGCAGCTTGATGCGTAGTAAAAAAAATAATAAATAGACAACTGGTCGACCTCATTAGAAATAAAAACCCAAAAGATTAGATAGACAAACAAACAAACACATAAATTGGAGAGAAGGGCAGTGCGGGCAGGAGCAAAGGTAAACAGCAGACAGACCTGAATCCTTATCTTTACAAGGTCGACCTCAGAACTTTGTTCAGTTTGTCTCGGTGACAGATAATGGAAGGAAGGGCAGGCAATTGGTCGACTTCATTTAAATAAACAAATAAAAAATAAGATAAACTCTCAGGAATAGATAAATAATAACAAAAAATTGTAAAGTGGAGAAAGCGAGAGCGCGCGAATGCACTCAAGCAAACACAAACAGCACAGCACGATGCGTATTTTTTTTAATATTGACAAAATAAATCAAAAATAAAAATAAGTGGAAAAGGAGAGAGTGCGCGAGCACACAGGAGCAAAGACAAGCAGCGCAGTTTAATGCGTACTAAAAAAAATAAAAAATAGACAACTGGTCGACCTCATTAGAAATAAAAACCCAAAAGATTAGATAGACAAACAAACAAACACATAAATGTGGAGAGAAGGGCAGTGCGCGCAGGAGCAAAGGTAAACAGCAGACAGACCTGAATCCTTATATTTACAATGTCGACCTCAGTAATTTGTTCAGTTTGTCTCGGTGACGGATAATTGAAGGAAGGGCAGGAAACTGGTCGACTTCATTTAAATAAACAAATACAAAATAAGATAAACTCTCAGGAATAGATAAATAATAACAAAAAAATTGTAAAGTGGAGAAAGCGAGAGCGGGCGAATGCACTCAAGCAAACACAAACAGCACAGCACGATGCGTATTTTTTTTTAAATTGACAAAATAAATCAAAAATAAATCAAAAATAAAAATAAGTGGAAAAGGCGAGAGTGCGCGAGCACACAGGAGCAAAGACAAGCATCGCAGCTTGATGCGTAGTAAAAAAAATAATAAATAGACAACTGGTCGACCTCATTAGAAATAAAAACCCAAAAGATTAGATAGACAAACAAACAAACAAATAAATGTGGAGAGAAGGGCAGTGCGCGCAGGAGCAAAGGTAAACAGCTGACAGACCTGAATCCGTATCTTTACAAGGTCGACCTCAGAACTTTGTTCAGTTTGTCTCGGTGACGGATAATGGAAGGAAGGGCATGCAACTGGTCGACTTCATTTAAATAAACAAATAAAAAATAAGATAAACTCTCAGGAATAGATAAATAATAACAAAAGAATTGTAAAGTGGAGAAAGCGAGAGCGCGCGAATGCACTCAAGCAAACACAAACAGCACAGCACGATGCGTATTTTTTTTTAAATTGCCAAAATAAATCAAAAATAAATCAAAAATAAAAATAAGTGGAAAAGGCGAGAGTGCGCCAGCACACAGGAGCAAAGACAAGCAGCGCAGCTTGATGCGTAGTAAAAAAAATAATAAATAGACAACTGGTCGACCTCATTAGAAATAAAAACCCAAAAGATTAGATAGACAAACAAACAAACACATAAATGTGGAGAGAAGGGCAGTGCGCGCAGGAGCAAAGGTAAACAGCAGACAGACCTGAATCCTTATCTTTACGAGGTCGACCTCAGAACTTTGTTCAGTTTGTCTAGGTGACGGATATTGGAAGGAAGGGCAGGCAACTGGTCGACTTCATTTAAATAAACAAATAAAAAAAAAGATAAACTCTCAGGAATAGATAAATAATAACAAAAAAATTGTAAAGTGGAGAAAGCGAGAGCGCGCGAATGCACTCAAGCAAACACAAACAGCACAGCACGATGCGTATTTTTTTTTAAAATTGACAAAGTAAATCAAAAATAAAAATAAGTGGAAAAGGCGAGAGTGCGCGAGCACACAGGAGCAAAGACAAGCAGCGCAGCTTGATGCGTAGTAAAAAAAATAATAAATAGACAACTGGTCGACCTCATTAGAAATAAAAACCCAAAAGATTAGATAGACAAACAAACAAACACATAAATGTGGAGAGAAGGGCAGTGCGCGCAGGAGCAAAGGTAAACAGCAGACAGACCTGAATCCTTATCTTTACAAGGTCGACCTCAGAACTTTGTTCAGTTTGTCTCGGTGACGGATAATGGAAGGAAGGGCAGGCAACTGGTCGACTTCATTTAAATAAACAAATAAAAAATAAGATAAACTCTCAGGAATAGATAAATAATAACTAAAAAATTGTAAAGTGGAGAAAGCGAGAGCCCGCGAATGCACTCAAGCAAACACAAACAGCACAGCACGATGCGTATTTTTTTTAAATTGACAAAATAAATCAAAAATAAATCAAAAATAAAAATAAGTGGAAAAGGCAAGAGTGCGCGAGCACACAGGAGCAAAGACAAGCAGCGCAGCTTGATGCGTAGTAAAAAAAATAATAAATAGACAACTGGTCGACCTCATTAGAAATAAAAACCCAAAAGATTAGATAGACAAACAAACAAACACATAAATGTGGAGAGAAGGGCAGTGCGCGCAGGAGCAAAGGTAAACAGCAGACAGACCTGAATCCTTATCTTTACAAGGTCGACCTCAGAACTTTGTTCAGTTTGTCTCGGTGACGGATAATGTAAGGAAGGGCAGGCAACTTGTCGACTTCATTTAAATAAACAAATAAAAAATAAGATAAACTCTCAGGAATAGATAAATAATAACAAAAAAATTGTAAAGTGGAGAAAGCGAGAGCGCGCGAATGCACTCAAGCAAACACAAACAGCACAGCACGATGCGTATTTTTTTTAAATTGACAAAATAAATCAAAAATAAATCAAAAATAAAAATAAGTGTAAAAGGCGAGAGTGCGCGAGCACACAGGAGCAAAGACAAGCAGCGCAGCTTGATGCGTAGTAAAAAAAATAATAAATAGACAACTGGTCGACCTCATTAGAAATAAAAACCCAAAAGATTAGATAGACAAACAAACAAAAACATAAATGTGGAGAGAAGGGCAGTGTCGCAGGAGCAAAGGTAAACAGCAGACAGACCTGAATCCTTATCTTTACAAGGTCGACCTCAGAACTTTGTTCAGTTTGTCTCGGTGACGGATAATGGAAGGAAGGGCAGGCAACTGGTCGACTTCATTTAAATACACAAATGAAAAATAAGTTAAACTCTCAGGAATAGATAAATAATAACAAAAAAATTGTAAAGTGGAGAAAGCGAGAGCGCGCGAATGCACTCAAGCTAACACAAACAGCACAGCACGATGCGTATTTTTTTTAAAATTGACAAAATAAATCAAAAATAAATCAAAAATAAAAATAAGTGGAAAAGGCGAGAGTGTGCGAGCACACAGGAGCAAAGACAAGCAGCGCTGCTTGATGCGAAGTAAAAAAAATAATAAATAGACAACTGGTCGACCTCATTAGAAATAAAAACCCAAAAGATTAGATAGACAAACAAACAAACACATAAATGTGGAGAGAAGGGCAGGGCGCGCAGGAGCAAAGGTAAACAGCAGACAGACCTGAATCCTTATCTTTACAAGGTCGACCTCAGAACCTTGTTCAGTTTGTCTCGGTGACAGATAATGGAAGGAAGGGCAGGCAACTGGTCGACTTCATTTTAATAAACAAATAAAAAATAAGATAAACTCTCAGGAATAGATAAATAATAACAAAAAATTGTAAAGTGGAGAAAGCGAGAGCGCGCGAATGCACTCAAGCAAACACAAACAGCACAACACGATGCGTATTTTTTTTTAAATTGACAAAATAAATCAAAAATAAATCAAAAATAAAAATAAGTGGAAAAGGCGAGAGTGCGCGAGCACACAGGAGCAAAGACAAGCAGCACAGCTTGATGCGTAGTAAAAAAAATAATAAATAGACAACTGGTCGACCTCATTAGAAATAAAAACCCAAAAGATTAGATAGACAAACAAACAAACACATAAATGTGGAGAGAAGGGCAGTGCGCGCAGGAGCAAAGGTAAACAGCAGACAGACCTGAATCCTTATCTTTACAAGGTCGACCTCAGAACTTTGTTCAGTTTGTCTCGGTGACGGATAATGGAAGGAAGGGCAGGCAACTGGTTGACTTCATTTAAATAAACAAATAAAAAATAAGATAAACTCTCAGGAATAGATAAATAATAACAAAAAAATTGTAAAGTGGAGAAAGCGAGAGCGCGCGAATGCACTCAAGCAAACACAAACAGCACAGCACGATGCGTATTTTTTTAAAAAATTGAAAAAATAAATCAAAAATAAATCAAAAATAAAAATAAGTGGAAAAGGCGAGAGTGCGCGAGCACACAGGAGCAAAGACAAGCAGCGCAGCTTGATGAGTAGTAAAAAAAATAATAAATAGACAACTGGTCGACCTCATTAGAAATAAAAACCCAAAAGATTAGATAGACAAACAAACAAACACATAAATGTGGAGATGGGCAGTGCACGCAGGAGCAAAGTTAAACAGCAGACAGACCTGAATCCTTATCTTTACAAGGTCGACCTCAGAACTTTGTTCAGTTTGTCTCGGTGACGGATAATTGAAGGAAGGGCAGGCAACTGGTCGACTTCATTTAAATAAACAAATAAAAAATAAGATAAACTCTCAGGAATAGATAAATAATAACAAAAATTGTAAAGTGGAGAAAGCGAGAGCGCGCGAATGCACTCAAGCAAACAAAAACAGCACAGCACGATGCGTATTTTTTTTTAAAATTGACAAAATAAATCAAAAATAAAAATAAGTGGAAAAGGCGAGAGTGCGCGAGCACACAGGAGCAAAGACAAGCAGCGCAGCTTGATACGTAGTAAAAGAAATAATAAATAGACAACTGGTCGACCTCATTAGAAATAAAAAAACCAAAAGATTAGATAGACAAACAAACAAACACATAAATGTGTAGAAGGGCAGTGCGCGCAGGAGCAAAGGTAAACAGCAGACAGACCTGAATCCTTATCTTTACAAGGTCGACCTCAGAACTTTGTTCAGTTTGTCTCGGTGACCGATCATGGAAGGAAGGGCAGGCAACTGGTCGACTTCATTTAAATAAACAAATAAAAAATAAGATAAACTCTCAGAAATAGATAAATAATAACAAAAAATTGTAAAGTGGAGAAAGCGAGAGGGCGCAAATGCACTCAAGCAAACACAAACAGCACAGCATGATGCGTATTTTTTTTTAAAATTGACAAAAGAAATGAAAAATAAATCAAAAATAAAAATAAGTGGAAAAGGCGAGAGTGCGCGAGCACACAGGAGCAAAGACAAGCAGCGCAGCTTGATGCGTAGTAAAAAAAATAATAAATAGACAACTGGTCGACCTCATTAGAAATAAAAACCCAAAAGATTAGATAGACAAACAAACAAACACATAAATGTGGAGATGGGCAGTGCGCGCAGGAGCAAAGGTAAACAGCAGACAGAACTGAATCCTTATATTTACAAGGTCGACCTCAAACTTTGTTCAGTTTGTCTCGGTGACGGATAATGGAAGGAAGGGCAGGCAACTGGTCGACTTCATTTAAATAAACAAATAAAAAATAAGATAAACTCTCAGGAATAGATAAATAATAACAAAAAAATTGTAAAGTGGAGAAAGCGAGAGCGCGCGAATGCACTCAAGCAAACACAAACAGCACAGAACGATGCGTATTTTTTTTTAAAATTGACAAAATAAATCAAAAATAAATCAAAAATAAAAATAAGTGGAAAAGGCGAGAGTGCGCGAGCACACAGGAGCAAAGACAAGCAGCGCAGCTTGATGCGTAGTAAAAAAAATAATAAATAGACAACTGGTCGACCTCATTGGAAATAAAAACCCAAAAGATTAGATAGACAAACAAACAAACACATAAATGTGGAGAGAAGGGCAGTGCGCGCAGGAGCAAAGGTAAACAGCAGACAGACCTGAATCCTTATCTTTACAAGGTCGACCTCAGAACTTTGTTCAGTTTGTCTCGGTGACGGATAATGGAAGGAAGGGCAGGCAACTGGTCGACTTCATTTAAATAAACAAATAAAAAATAAGATAAACTCTCAGGAATAGATAAATAATAACAAAATCATTGTAAAGTGGAGAAAGCGTGAGCGCGCGAATGCACTCAAGCAAACACAAACAGCACAGCACGATGCGTATTTTTTTATAAATTGACAAAATAAATCAAAAATAAATCAAAAATAAAAATAAGTGGAAAAGGCGAGAGTGCGCGAGCACAAAGGAGCAAAGACAAGCAGCGCAGCTTGATGCGTAGTAAAAAAAATAATAAATAGACAACTGGTCGACCTCATTAGAAATAAAATCCCAAAAGATTAGATAGACAAACAAACAAACACATAAATGTGGAGAGAAGGGCAGTGCGCGCAGGAGCAAAGGTAAACAGCAGACAGACCTGAATCCTTATCTTTACAAGGTCGACCTCAGAACTTTGTTCAGTTTGTCTCGGTGACGGATAATGGAAGGAAGGGCAGGCAACTGGTCGACTTCATTTAAATAAACAAATAAAAAATAAGATAAACTCTCAGGAATAGATAAATAATAACAAAAAAATTGTAAAGTGGAGAAAGCGAGAGCGCGCGAATGCACTCAAGCAAACACAAACAGCACAGCACGATGCGTATTTTTTTTTTTAAATTGACAAAATAAATCAAAAATAAATCAAAAATAAAAATAAGTGGAAAAGGCGAGAGTGCGCGAGCACACAGGAGCAAAGACAAGCAGCGCAGCTTGATGCGTAGTAAAAAAAATAATAAATAGACAACTGGTCGACCTCATTAGAAATAAAAACCCAAAAGATTAGATAGACAAACAAACAAACACATAAATGTGGAGAGAAGGGCAGTGCGCGCAGGAGCAAAGGTAAACAGCAGACAGACCTGAATCCTTATCTTTACAAGGTCGACCTCAGAACTTTGTTCAGTTTGTCTCAGTGACGGATAATGTAAGGAAGGGCAGGCAACTGGTCGACTTCATTTAAATAAACAAATAAAAAATAAGATAAACTCTCAGGAATAGATAAATAATAACAAAAAAATTGTAAAGTGGAGAAAGCGAGAGCGCGCGAATGCACTCAAGCAAACACAAACAGCACAGCACGATGCGTATTTTTTTAAAAAATTGACAAAATAAATCAAAAATAAATCAAAAATAAAAATAAGTGGAAAAGGCGAGAGTGCGCGAGCACACAGGAGCAAAGACAAGCAGCGCAGCTTGATGCGTAGTAAAAAAAATAATAAATAGACAACTGGTCAACCTCATTAGAAATAAAAACCCAAAAGATTAGATAGACAAACAAACAAACACATAAATGTGGAGAGAAGGGCAGTGCGCGCAGGAGAAAAGGTAAACAGCAGACAGACCTGAATCCTTATCTTAACAAGGTCGACCTCAGAACTTTGTTCAGTTTGTCTCGGTGACGGATAATGGAAGGAAGGGCAGGCAACTCGTCGACTTCATTTAAATAAACAAATAAAAAATAAGATAAACTCTCAGGAATAGATAAATAATAACAAAAATTGTAAAGTGGAGAAAGCGAGAGCGCGCGAATGCACTCAAGCAAACACAAACAGCACAGCACGATGCGTATTTTTTTTTAAAATTGACAAAATAAATCAAAAATAAAAATAAGTGGAAAAGGCGAGAGTGCGCGAGCACACAGGAGCAAAGACAAGCAGCGCAGCTTGATGCGTAGTAAAAAAAATAATAAATAGACAACTGGTCGACCTCATTAGAAATAAAAACCCAAAAGATTAGATAGACAAACAAACAAACACATAAATGTGGAGAGAAGGGCAGTGCGCGCAGGAGAAAAGGTAAACAGCAGACAGACCTGAATCCTTATCTTAACAAGGTCGACCTCAGAACTTTGTTCAGTTTGTCTCGGTGACGGATAATGGAAGGAAGGGCAGGCAACTGGTCGACTTCATTTAAATAAACAAATAAAAAATAAGATAAACTCTCAGGAATAGATAAATAATAACAAAAATTGTAAAGTGGAGAAAGCGAGAGCGCGCGAATGAACTCAAGCAAACACAAACAGCACAGCACGATGCGTATTTTTTTTTAAAATTGACAAAATAAATCAAAAATAAATCAAAAATAAAAATAAGTGGAAAAGGCGAGAGTGCGCGAGCACACAGGAGCAAAGACAAGCATCGCAGCTTGATGCGTAGTAAAAAAAATAATAAATAGACAACTGGTCGACCTCATTAGAAATAAAAACCCAAAAGATTAGATAGACAAACAAACAAACAAATAAATGTGGAGAGAAGGGCAGTGCGCGCAGGAGCAAAGGTAAACAGCTGACAGACCGGAATCCGTATCTTTACAAGGTCGACCTCAGAACTTTGTTCAGTTTGTCTCGGTGACGGATAATGGAAGGAAGGGCATGCAACTGGTCGACTTCATTTAAATAAACAAATAAAAAATAAGATAAACTCTCAGGAATAGATAAATAATAACAAAAGAATTGTAAAGTGGAGAAAGCGAGAGCGCGCGAATGCACTCAAGCAAACACAAACAGCACAGCACGATGCGTATTTTTTTTTAAATTGCCAAAATAAATCAAAAATAAATCAAAAATAAAAATAAGTGGAAAAGGCGAGAGTGCGCCAGCACACAGGAGCAAAGACAAGCAGCGCAGCTTGATGCGTAGTAAAAAAAATAATAAATAGACAACTGGTCGACCTCATTAGAAATAAAAACCCAAAAGATTAGATAGACAAACAAACAAACACATAAATGTGGAGAGAAGGGCAGTGCGCGCAGGAGCAAAGGTAAACAGCAGACAGACCTGAATCCTTATCTTTACGAGGTCGACCTCAGAACTTTGTTCAGTTTGTCTAGGTGACGGATATTGGAAGGAAGGGCAGGCAACTGGTCGACTTCATTTAAATAAACAAATAAAAAAAAAGATAAACTCTCAGGAATAGATAAATAATAACAAAAAAATTGTAAAGTGGAGAAAGCGAGAGCGCGCGAATGCACTCAAGCAAACACAAACAGCACAGCACGATGCGTATTTTTTTTTAAAATTGACAAAGTAAATCAAAAATAAAAATAAGTGGAAAAGGCGAGAGTGCGCGAGCACACAGGAGCAAAGACAAGCAGCGCAGCTTGATGCGTAGTAAAAAAAATAATAAATAGACAACTGGTCGACCTCATTAGAAATAAAAACCCAAAAGATTAGATAGACAAACAAACAAACACATAAATGTGGAGAGAAGGGCAGTGCGCGCAGGAGCAAAGGTAAACAGCAGACAGACCTGAATCCTTATCTTTACAAGGTCGACCTCAGAACTTTGTTCAGTTTGTCTCGGTGACGGATAATGGAAGGAAGGGCAGGCAACTGGTCGACTTCATTTAAATAAACAAATAAAAAATAAGATAAACTCTCAGGAATAGATAAATAATAACTAAAAAATTGTAAAGTGGAGAAAGCGAGAGCCCGCGAATGCACTCAAGCAAACACAAACAGCACAGCACGATGCGTATTTTTTTTAAATTGACAAAATAAATCAAAAATAAATCAAAAATAAAAATAAGTGGAAAAGGCAAGAGTGCGCGAGCACACAGGAGCAAAGACAAGCAGCGCAGCTTGATGCGTAGTAAAAAAAATAATAAATAGACAACTGGTCGACCTCATTAGAAATAAAAACCCAAAAGATTAGATAGACAAACAAACAAACACATAAATGTGGAGAGAAGGGCAGTGCGCGCAGGAGCAAAGGTAAACAGCAGACAGACCTGAATCCTTATCTTTACAAGGTCGACCTCAGAACTTTGTTCAGTTTGTCTCGGTGACGGATAATGTAAGGAAGGGCAGGCAACTTGTCGACTTCATTTAAATAAACAAATAAAAAATAAGATAAACTCTCAGGAATAGATAAATAATAACAAAAAAATTGTAAAGTGGAGAAAGCGAGAGCGCGCGAATGCACTCAAGCAAACACAAACAGCACAGCACGATGCGTATTTTTTTTTAAATTGACAAAATAAATCAAAAATAAATCAAAAATAAAAATAAGTGTAAAAGGCGAGAGTGCGCGAGCACACAGGAGCAAAGACAAGCAGCGCAGCTTGATGCGTAGTAAAAAAAATAATAAATAGACAACTGGTCGACCTCATTAGAAATAAAAACCCAAAAGATTAGATAGACAAACAAACAAAAACATAAATGTGGAGAGAAGGGCAGTGTCGCAGGAGCAAAGGTAAACAGCAGACAGACCTGAATCCTTATCTTTACAAGGTCGACCTCAGAACTTTGTTCAGTTTGTCTCGGTGACGGATAATGGAAGGAAGGGCAGGCAACTGGTCGACTTCATTTAAATACACAAATGAAAAATAAGTTAAACTCTCAGGAATAGATAAATAATAACAAAAAAATTGTAAAGTGGAGAAAGCGAGAGCGCGCGAATGCACTCAAGCTAACACAAACAGCACAGCACGATGCGTATTTTTTTTTAAAATTGACAAAATAAATCAAAAATAAATCAAAAATAAAAATAAGTGGAAAAGGCGAGAGTGTGCGAGCACACAGGAGCAAAGACAAGCAGCGCTGCTTGATGCGAAGTAAAAAAAATAATAAATAGACAACTGGTCGACCTCATTAGAAATAAAAACCCAAAAGATTAGATAGACAAACAAACAAACACATAAATGTGGAGAGAAGGGCAGGGCGCGCAGGAGCAAAGGTAAACAGCAGACAGACCTGAATCCTTATCTTTACAAGGTCGACCTCAGAACCTTGTTCAGTTTGTCTCGGTGACGGATAATGGAAGGAAGGGCAGGCAACTGGTCGACTTCATTTAAATAAACAAATAAAAAATAAGATAAACTCTCAGGAATAGATAAATAATAACAAAAAAATTGTAAAGTGGAGAAAGCGAGAGCGCGCGAATGCACTCAAGCAAACACAAACAGCACAACACTATGCGTATTTTTTTTTTAAATTGACAAAATAAATCAAAAATAAATCAAAAATAAAAATAAGTGGAAAAGGCGAGAGTGCGCGAGCACACAGGAGCAAAGACAAGCAGCACAGCTTGATGCGTAGTAAAAAAAGTAATAAATAGACAACTGGTCGACCTCATTAGAAATAAAAACCCAAAAGATTAGATAGACAAACAAACAAACACATAAATGTGGAGAGAAGGGCAGTGCGCGCAGGAGCAAAGGTAAACAGCAGACAGACCTGAATCCTTATCTTTACAAGGTCGACCTCAGAACTTTGTTCAGTTTGTCTCGGTGACGGATAATGGAAGGAAGGGCAGGCAACTGGTTGACTTCATTTAAATAAACAAATAAAAAATAAGATAAACTCTCAGGAATAGATAAATAATAACAAAAAAATTGTAAAGTGGAGAAAGCGAGAGCGCGCGAATGCACTCAAGCAAACACAAACAGCACAGCACGATGCGTATTTTTTTAAAAAATTGAAAAAATAAATCAAAAATAAATCAAAAATAAAAATAAGTGGAAAAGGCGAGAGTGCGCGAGCACACAGGAGCAAAGACAAGCAGCGCAGCTTGATGAGTAGTAAAAAAAATAATAAATAGACAACTGGTCGACCTCATTAGAAATAAAAACCCAAAAGATTAGATAGACAAACAAACAAACACATAAATGTGGAGATGGGCAGTGCACGCAGGAACAAAGTTAAACAGCAGACAGACCTGAATCCTTATCTTTACAAGGTCGACCTCAGAACTTTGTTCAGTTTGTCTCGGTGACGGATAATTGAAGGAAGGGCAGGCAACTGGTCGACTTCATTTAAATAAACAAATAAAAAATAAGATAAACTCTCAGGAATAGATAAATAATAACAAAAATTGTAAAGTGGAGAAAGCGAGAGGGCGCGAATGCACTCAAGCAAACAAAAACAGCACAGCACGATGCGTATTTTTTTTTAAAATTGACAAAATAAATCAAAAATAAAAATAAGTGGAAAAGGCGAGAGTGCGCGAGCACACAGGAGCAAAGACAAGCAGCGCAGCTTGATACGTAGTAAAAGAAATAATAAATAGACAACTGGTCGACCTCATTAGAAATAAAAAAACCAAAAGATTAGATAGACAAACAAACAAACACATAAATGTGTAGAAGGGCAGTGCGCGCAGGAGCAAAGGTAAACAGCAGACAGACCTGAATCCTTATCTTTACAAGGTCGACCTCAGAACTTTGTTCAGTTTGTCTCGGTGACCGATCATGGAAGGAAGGGCAGGCAACTGGTCGACTTCATTTAAATAAACAAATAAAAAATAAGATAAACTCTCAGAAATAGATAAATAATAACAAAAAATTGTAAAGTGGAGAAAGCGAGAGGGCGCAAATGCACTCAAGCAAACACAAACAGCACAGCATGATGCGTATTTTTTTTTAAAATTGACAAAAGAAATGAAAAATAAATCAAAAATAAAAATAAGTGGAAAAGGCGAGAGTGCGCGAGCACACAGGAGCAAAGACAAGCAGCGCAGCTTGATGCGTAGTAAAAAAAATAATAAATAGACAACTGGTCGACCTCATTAGAAATAAAAACCCAAAAGATTAGATAGACAAACAAACAAACACATAAATGTGGAGAGAAGGGCAGTGCGCGCAGGAGCAAAGGTAAACAGCAGACAGACCTGAATCCTTATCTTTACAAGGTCGACCTCAGAACTTTGTTCAGTTTGTCTCGGTGACGGATAATGGAAGGAAGGGCAGGCAACTGGTCGACTTCATTTAAATAAACAAATAAAAAATAAGATAAACTCTCAGGAATAGATAAATAATAACTAAAAAATTGTAAAGTGGAGAAAGCGAGAGCCCGCGAATGCACTCAAGCAAACACAAACAGCACAGCACGATGCGTATTTTTTTTAAATTGACAAAATAAATCAAAAATAAATCAAAAATAAAAATAAGTGGAAAAGGCAAGAGTGCGCGAGCACACAGGAGCAAAGACAAGCAGCGCAGCTTGATGCGTAGTAAAAAAAATAATAAATAGACAACTGGTCGACCTCATTAGAAATAAAAACCCAAAAGATTAGATAGACAAACAAACAAACACATAAATGTGGAGAGAAGGGCAGTGCGCGCAGGAGCAAAGGTAAACAGCAGACAGACCTGAATCCTTATCTTTACAAGGTCGACCTCAGAACTTTGTTCAGTTTGTCTCGGTGACGGATAATGGAAGGAAGGGCAGGCAACTTGTCGACTTCATTTAAATAAACAAATAAAAAATAAGATAAACTCTCAGGAATAGATAAATAATAACAAAAAAATTGTAAAGTGGAGAAAGCGAGAGCGCGCGAATGCACTCAAGCAAACACAAACAGCACAGCACGATGCGTATTTTTTTTTAAATTGACAAAATAAATCAAAAATAAATCAAAAATAAAAATAAGTGTAAAAGGCGAGAGTGCGCGAGCACACAGGAGCAAAGACAAGCAGCGCAGCTTGATGCGTAGTAAAAAAAATAATAAATAGACAACTGGTCGACCTCATTAGAAATAAAAACCCAAAAGATTAGATAGACAAACAAACAAAAACATAAATGTGGAGAGAAGGGCAGTGTCGCAGGAGCAAAGGTAAACAGCAGACAGACCTGAATCCTTATCTTTACAAGGTCGACCTCAGAACTTTGTTCAGTTTGTCTCGGTGACGGATAATGGAAGGAAGGGCAGGCAACTGGTCGACTTCATTTAAATACACAAATGAAAAATAAGTTAAACTCTCAGGAATAGATAAATAATAACAAAAAAATTGTAAAGTGGAGAAAGCGAGAGCGCGCGAATGCACTCAAGCTAACACAAACAGCACAGCACGATGCGTATTTTTTTTTAAAATTGACAAAATAAATCAAAAATAAATCAAAAATAAAAATAAGTGGAAAAGGCGAGAGTGTGCGAGCACACAGGAGCAAAGACAAGCAGCGCTGCTTGATGCGAAGTAAAAAAAATAATAAATAGACAACTGGTCGACCTCATTAGAAATAAAAACCCAAAAGATTAGATAGACAAACAAACAAACACATAAATGTGGAGAGAAGGGCAGGGCGCGCAGGAGCAAAGGTAAACAGCAGACAGACCTGAATCCTTATCTTTACAAGGTCGACCTCAGAACCTTGTTCAGTTTGTCTCGGTGACGGATAATGGAAGGAAGGGCAGGCAACTGGTCGACTTCATTTAAATAAACAAATAAAAAATAAGATAAACTCTCAGGAATAGATAAATAATAACAAAAAAATTGTAAAGTGGAGAAAGCGAGAGCGCGCGAATGCACTCAAGCAAACACAAACAGCACAACACGATGCGTATTTTTTTTTTAAATTGACAAAATAAATCAAAAATAAATCAAAAATAAAAATAAGTGGAAAAGGCGAGAGTGCGCGAGCACACAGGAGCAAAGACAAGCAGCACAGCTTGATGCGTAGTAAAAAAAATAATAAATAGACAACTGGTCGACCTCATTAGAAATAAAAACCCAAAAGATTAGATAGACAAACAAACAAACACATAAATGTGGAGAGAAGGGCAGTGCGCGCAGGAGCAAAGGTAAACAGCAGACAGACCTGAATCCTTATCTTTACAAGGTCGACCTCAGAACTTTGTTCAGTTTGTCTCGGTGACGGATAATGGAAGGAAGGGCAGGCAACTGGTTGACTTCATTTAAATAAACAAATAAAAAATAAGATAAACTCTCAGGAATAGATAAATAATAACAAAAAAATTGTAAAGTGGAGAAAGCGAGAGCGCGCGAATGCACTCAAGCAAACACAAACAGCACAGCACGATGCGTATTTTTTTAAAAAATTGAAAAAATAAATCAAAAATAAATCAAAAATAAAAATAAGTGGAAAAGGCGAGAGTGCGCGAGCACACAGGAGCAAAGACAAGCAGCGCAGCTTGATGAGTAGTAAAAAAAATAATAAATAGACAACTGGTCGACCTCATTAGAAATAAAAACCCAAAAGATTAGATAGACAAACAAACAAACACATAAATGTGGAGATGGGCAGTGCACGCAGGAGCAAAGTTAAACAGCAGACAGACCTGAATCCTTATCTTTACAAGGTCGACCTCAGAACTTTGTTCAGTTTGTCTCGGTGACGGATAATTGAAGGAAGGGCAGGCAACTGGTCGACTTCATTTAAATAAACAAATAAAAAATAAGATAAACTCTCAGGAATAGATAAATAATAACAAAAATTGTAAAGTGGAGAAAGCGAGAGCGCGCGAATGCACTCAAGCAAACACAAACAGCACAGCACGATGCGTATTTTTTTTTAAAATTGACAAAATAAATCAAAAATAAAAATAAGTGGAAAAGGCGAGAGTGCGCGAGCACACAGGAGCAAAGACAAGCAGCGCAGCTTGATGCGTAGTAAAAGAAATAATAAATAGACAACTGGTCGACCTCATTAGAAATAAAAAAACCAAAAGATTAGATAGACAAACAAACAAACACATAAATGTGTAGATGGGCAGTGCGCGCAGGAGCAAAGGTAAACAGCAGACAGACCTGAATCCTTATCTTTACAAGGTCGACCTCAGAACTTTGTTCAGTTTGTCTCGGTGACGGATCATGGAAGGAAGGGCAGGCAACTGGTCGACTTCATTTAAATAAACAAATAAAAAATAAGATAAACTCTCAGAAATAGATAAATAATAACAAAAAATTGTAAAGTGGAGAAAGCGAGAGCGCGCAAATGCACTCAAGCAAACACAAACAGCACAGCATGATGCGTATTTTTTTTTAAAATTGACAAAAGAAATGAAAAATAAATCAAAAATAAAAATAAGTGGAAAAGGCGAGAGTGCGCGAGCACACAGGAGCAAAGACAAGCAGCGCAGCTTGATGCGTAGTAAAAAAAATCATAAATAGACAACTGGTCGACCTCATTAGAAATAAAAACCCAAAAGATTAGATAGACAAACAAACAAACACATAAATGTGGAGAGAAGGGCAGTGCGGGCAGGAGCAAAGGTAAACAGCAGACAGACCTGAATCCTTATCTTTACAAGGTCGACCTCAGAACTTTGTTCAGTTTGTCTCGGTGACGGATAATGTAAGGAAGGGCAGGCAACTGGTCGACTCTATTTAAATAAACAAATAAAAAATAAGATAAACTCTCAGGAATAGATAAATAATAACAAAAAAATTGTAAAGTGGAGAAAGCGAGAGCCCGCGAATGCACTCAAGCAAACACAAACAGCACAGCACGATGCGTATTTTTTTTAAAAATTGACAAAATAAATCAAAAATAAATCAAAAATAAAAATAAGTGGAAAAGGCGAGAGTGCGCGAGCACACAGGAGCAAAGACAAGCAGCGCAGCTTGATGCGTAGTAAAAAAAATAATAAATAGACAACTGGTCGACCTCATTAGAAATAAAAAACCAAAAGATTAGAGAGACAAACAAACAAACACATAAATGTGGAGAGAAGGGCAGTGCGCGCAGGAGCAAAGGTAAACAGCAGACAGACCTGAATCCTTATCTTTACAAGGTCGACCTCAGAACTTTGTTCAGTTTGTCTCGGTGACGGATAATGGAAGGAAGGGCAGGCAACTGGTCGACTTCATTTAAATAAACTAATAAAAAATAAGATAAACTCTCAGGAATAGATAAATAATAACAAAAAAATTGTAAAGTGGAGAAAGCGAGAGCGCGCGAATGCACTCAAGCAAACACAAACAGCACAGCACGATGCGTATTTTTTTTTAAATTGACAAAATAAATCAAAAATAAATCCAAAATAAAAATAAGTGGAAAAGGCGAGAGTGCGCGAGCACAAAGGAGCAAAGACAAGCAGCGCAGCTTGATGCGTAGTAAAAAAAATAATAAATAGACAACTGGTCGACCTCATTAGAAATAAAAACCCAAAAGATTAGATAGACAAACAAACAAACACATAAATGTGGAGAGAAGGGCAGTGCGCGCAGGAGCAAAGGTAAACAGCAGACAGACCTGAATCCTTATCTTTACAAGGTCGACCTCAGAACTTTGTTCAGTTTGTCTCGGTGACGGATAATGGAAGGAAGGGCAGGCAACTGGTCGACTTCATTTAAATAAACAAATAAAAAATAAGATAAATACTCAGGAATAGATAAATAATAACAAAAAAATTGTAAAGTGGAGAAAGCGAGAGCGCGCGAATGCACTCAAGCAAACACAAACAGCACAGCACGATGCGTATTTTTTTTTTAAATTGACAAAATAAATCAAAAATAAATCAAAAATAAAAATAAGTGGAAAAGGCGAGAGTGCGCGAGCTCACAGGAGCAAAGACAAGCAGCGCAGCTTGATGCGTAGTAAAAAAAATAATAAATAGACAACTGGTCGACCTCATTAGAAATAAAAACCCAAAAGATTAGATAGACAAACAAACAAACACATAAATGTGGAGAGAAGGGCAGTGCGCGCAGGAGCAAAGGTAAACAGCAGACAGACCTGAATCCTTATCTTTACAAGGTCGACCTCAGAACTTTGTTCAGTTTGTCTCAGTGACGGATAATGTAAGGAAGGGCAGGCAACTGGTCGACTTCATTTAAATAAACAAATAAAAAATAAGATAAACTCTCAGGAATAGATAAATAATAACAAAAAATTGTAAAGTGGAGAAAGCGAGAGCGCGCGAATGCACTCAAGCAAACACAAACAGCACAGCACGATGCGTATTTTTTTAAAAAATTGACAAAATAAATCAAAAATAAATCAAAAATAAAAATAAGTGGAAAAGGCGAGAGTGCGCGAGCACACAGGAGCAAAGACAAGCAGCGCAGCTTGATGCGTAGTAAAAAAAATAATAAATAGACAACTGGTCGACCTCATTAGAAATAAAAACCCAAAAGATTAGATAGACAAACAAACAAACACATAAATGTGGAGAGAAGGGCAGTGCGCGCAGGAGAAAAGGTAAACAGCAGACAGACCTGAATCCTTATCTTAACAAGGTCGACCTCAGAACTTTGTTCAGTTTGTCTCGGTGACGGATAATGGAAGGAAGGGCAGGCAACTGGTCGACTTCATTTAAATAAACAAATAAAAAATAAGATAAACTCTCAGGAATAGATAAATAATAACAAAAAAATTGTAAAGTGGAGAAAGCGAGAGCGCGCGAATGCACTCAAGCAAACACAAACAGCACAGCCCGATGCGTATTTTTTTGAAAATTGACAAAATAAATCAAAAATAAATCAAAAATAAAAATAAGTGGAAAAGGCGAGAGTGCGCGAGCACACAGGAGCAAAGACAAGCAGCGCAGCTTGATGCGTAGTAAAAAAAATAATAAATAGACAACTGGTCGACCTCATTAGAAATAAGAACCCAAAAGATTAGATAGACAAACAAACAAACACATAAATGTGGAGAGAAGGGCAGTGCGGGCAGGAGCAAAGGTAAACAGCAGACAGACCTGAATCCTTATCTTTACAAGGTCGACCTCATAACTTTGTTCAGTTTGTCTCGGTGACAGATAATGGAAGGAAGGGCAGGCAATTGGTCGACTTCATTTAAATAAACAAATAAAAAATAAGATAAACTCTCAGGAATAGATAAATAATAACAAAAAAATTGTAAAGTGGAGAAAGCGAGAGCGCGAATGCACTCAAGCAAACACAAACAGCACAGCACGATGTGTATTTTTTTTTTAAATTGACAAAATAAATCAAAAATAAAAATAAGTGTAAAAGGCGAGAGTGCGCGAGCACACAGGAGCAAAGACAAGCAGCGCACCTTGATGCGTACTAAAAAAAATAATAAATAGACAACTGGTCGACCTCATTAGAAATAAAAACCCAAAATATTAGATAGACAAACAAACAAACAAATTAATGTGGAGAGAAGGGCAGTGCGCGCAGGAGCAAAGGTAAACAGCAGACAGACCTGAATCCTTATCTTTACAAGGTCGACCTCAGAACTTTGTTCAGTTTGTCTCGGTGACGGATAATGGAAGGAAGGGCAGGCAACTGGTCGACTTCATTTAAATAAACAAATAAAAAATAAGATAAACTCTCAGGAATAGATAAATAATAACAAATAAATTGTAAAGTGGAGAAAGCGAGAGCGCGCGAATGCACTGAAGCAAACACAAACAGCACAGCACGATGCGTATTTTTTTTAAATTGACAAAATAAATCAAAAATAAATCAAAAATAAAAATAAGTGGAAAAGGCGAGAGTGCGCGAGCACACAGGAGCAAAGACAAGCAGCGCAGCTTGATGCGTAGTAAAAAAAATAATAAATAGACAACTGGTCGACCTCATTAGAAATAAAAACCCAAAAGATTAGATAGACAAACAAACAAACACATAAATGTGGAGAGAAGGGCAGTGCGCGCAGGAGCAAATGTAAACAGCAAACAGACCTGAATCCTTATCTTTACAAGGTCGACCTCAGAACTTTGTTCAGTTTGTCTCGGTGACGGATAATGGAAGGAAGGGCAAGCAACTGGTCGACTTCATTTAAATAAACAAATAAAAAATAAGATAATCTCTCAGGAATAGATAAATAATAACAAAAAATTGTAAAGTGGAGAAAGCGAGAGCGCGCGAATGCACTCAAGCAAACACAAACAGCACAGCACGATGCGTATTTTTTTTAAATTGACGAAATAAATCAAAATAAATCAAAAATAAAAATAAGTGGAAAAGGCGAGAGTGCTCGAGCACACAGGAGCAAAGACAAGCAGCGCAGCTTGATGCGTAGTAAAAAAAATAATAAATAGACAACTGGTCCCCACCTCATTAGAAATAAAAACCCAAAAGATTAGATAGACAAACAAACAAACACATAAATGTGGAGAGAAGGGCAGTGCGCGCAGGAGCAAAGGTAAACAGCAGACAGACCTGAATCCTTATATTTACAAGGGCGACCTCAGAACTTTGTTCAGTTAGTCTCGGTGACGGATAATGGAAGGAAGGGCAGGCAACTGGTCGACTTCATTTAAATAAACAAATAAAAAATGAAATAAACTCTCAGGAATAGATAAATTATAACAAAGAAATTGTAAAGTGGAGAAAGCGAGAGCGCGCGAATGCACTCAAGCAAACACAAACAGCACAGCACGATGCGTATTTTTTTTAAAATTGACAAAATAAATCAAAAATAAATCAAAAATAAAAATAAGTGGAAAGGGCGAGAGTGCGCGAGCACACAGGAGCAAAGACAAGCAGCGCAGCTTGATGCGTAGTAAAAAAAATAAAAAATAGACAACTGGTCGACCTCATTAGAAATAAGAACCCAAAAGATTAGATAGACAAACAAACAAACACATAAATGTGGAGAGAAGGGCAGTGCGGGCAGGAGCAAAGGTAAACAGCAGACAGACCTGAATCCTTATCTTTACAAGGTCGACCTCAGAACTTTGTTCAGTTTGTCTCGGTGACAGATAACGGAAGGAAGGGCAGGCAATTGGTCGACTTCATTTAAATAAACAAATGAAAAATAAGATAAACTCTCAGGAATAGATAAATAATAACAAAAAAATTGTAAAGTGGAGAAAGCGAGAGCGTTAATGCACTCAAGCAAACACAAACAGCACAGCACGATGCGTATTTTTTTTAAAATTGACAAAATAAATCAAAAATAAAAATAAGTGTAAAAGGCGAGAGTGCGCGAGCACACAGGAGCAAAGACAAGCAGCGCACCTTGATGCGTACTAAAAAAAATAATAAATAGACAACTGGTCGACCTCATTAGAAATAAAAACCCAAAATATTAGATAGACAAACAAACAAACACATAAATGTGGAGAGAAGGGCAGTGCGCGCAGGAGCAAAGGTAAACAGCAGACAGACCTGAATCCTTATCTTTACAAGGTCGACCTCAGAACTTTGTTCAGTTTGTCTCGGTGACGGATAATGGAAGGAAGGGCAGGCAACTGGTCGACTTCATTTAAATAAACAAATAAAAAATAAGATAAACTCTCAGGAATAGATAAATAATAACAAATAAATTGTAAAGTGGAGAAAGCGAGAGCGCGCGAATGCACTGAAGCAAACACAAACAGCACAGCAAGATGCGTATTTTTTTTAAATTGACAAAATAAATCAAAAATAAATCAAAAATAAAAATAAGTGGAAAAGGCGAGAGTGCGCCAGCACACAGGAGCAAAGACAAGCAGCGCAGCTTGATGCGTAGTAAAAAAAATAATAAATAGACAACTGGTCGACCTCATTAGAAATAAAAACCGAAAAGATTAGATAGACAAACAAACAAACACATAAATGTGGAGAGAAGGGCAGTGCGCGCAGGAGCAATGGTAAAGAGCAGACAGACCTGAATCCTTATCTTTACAAGGTCGACCTCAGAACTTTGTTCAGTTTGTCTCGGTGACGGATAATGGAAGGAAGGGCAGGCAACTGGTCGACTTCATTTAAATAAACAAATAAAAAATAAGATAAACTCTCAGGAATAGATAAATAATAACAAAAAAATTGTAAAGTGGAGAAAGCGAGAGCGCGCGAATGCACTCAAGCAAACACAAACAGCACAGCACGATGCGTATTTTTTTTTAAAATTGACAAAATAAATCAAAAATAAATCAAAAATAAAATAAGTGGAAAAGGCGAGAGTGCGCGAGCACACAGGAGCAAAGACAAGCAGCGCAGCTTGATGCGTAGTAAAAAAAATAATAAATAGACAACTGGTCGACCTCATTAGAAATAAAAACCCAAAAGATTAGATAGACAAATAAACAAACACATAAATGTGGAGAGAAGGGTACTGCGGGCAGGAGCAAAGGTAAACAGCAGACACCTGAATCCTTATCTTTACAAGGTCGACCTCAGAACTTTGTTCAGTTTGTCTCGGTGACGGATAATGGAAGGAAGGGCAGGCAACTGGTCGACTTCATTTAAATAAACAAATATAAAATAAGATAAACTCTCAGGAATAGATAAATAATAACAAAAAAATTGTAAAGTGGAGAAAGCGAGAGCGCGCGAATGCACTCAAGCAAACACAAAGAGCACAGAACGATGCGTATTTTTTTTTAAAATTGACAAAGTAAATCAAAAATAAAAATAAGTGGAAAAGGCGAGAGTGCGCGAGCACACAGGAGCAAAGACAAGCAGCGCAGCTTGATGCGTAGTAAAAAAATAATAAATAGACAACTGGTCGACCTCATTAGAAATAAAATCCCAAAAGATTAGATAGACAAACAAACAAACACATAAATGTGGAGAGAAGGGCAGTGCGCGCAGGAGCAAAGGTAAACAGCAGACTGACCTGAATCCTTATCTTTACAAGGTCGACCTCAGAACTTTGTTCAGTTTGTCTCGGTGACGGATAATGGAAGGAAGGGCAGGCAACTGGTCGACTTCATTTAAATAAACAAATAAAAAATAAGATAAACTCTCAGGAATAGATAAATAATAACAAAAAAATTGTAAAGTGGAGAAAGCGAGAGCGCGCGAATGCACTCAAGCAAACAAAAACAGCACAGCACGATGCGTATTTTTTTTTGAAATGGACAAAATAAATCAAAAATAAATCAAAAATAAAAATAAGTGGAAAAGGCGAGAGTGCGCGAGCACACAGGAGCAAAGACAAGCAGCGCAGCTTGATGCCTAGTAAAAAAAATAATAAATAGACAACTGGTCGACCTCATTAGAAATAAAAACCCAAAAGATTAGATAGACAAACAAACAAACACATAAATGTGGAGAGAAGGGCAGTGCGCGCAGGAGCAAAGGTAAACAGCAGACAGACCTGAATCCTTATCTTTACAAGGTCGACCTCAGAACTTTGTTCAGTTTTTCTCGGTGACAGATAATGGAAGAAAGGGCAGGCAATTGGTCGACTTGATTTAAATAAACAAATAAAATTAAGAGAAACTCTCAGGAATAGATAAATAATAACAAAAAAATTGCAAAGTGGAGAAAGCGAGAGCGCGCGATTGCACTCAAGCAAACACAAACAGCACAGCACGATGCGTATTTTTTTTTAAAATTGACAAAATAAATCAAAAATAAAAATAAGTGGAAAAGGCGAGAGTGCGCGAGCACACAGGAGCAAAGACAAGCAGCGCACCTTGATGCGTACTAAAAAAAATAATAAATAGACAACTGGTCGATCTCATTAGAAATAAAAACCCAAAATATTAGATAGACAAACAAACAAACACATAAATGTGGAGAGAAGGGCAGTGCGCGCAGGAGCAAAGGTAAACAGCAGACAGACCTGAATCCTTATCTTTACAAGGTCGACCTCAGAACTTTGTTCAGTTTGTCTCGGTGACGGATAATGGAAGGAAGGGCAGGCAACTGGTCGACTTCATTTAAATAAACAAATAAAAAATAAGATAAACTCTCAGGAATAGATAAATAATAACAAAAAAATTGTAAAGTGGAGAAAGCAAGAGCGCGCGAATGCACTCAAGCAAACACAAACAGCACAGCACGATGCGTATTTTTTTGAAAATTGACAAAATCAATCAAAAATAAATCAAAAATAAAAATAAGTGGAAAAGTCGAGAGTGCGCCAGCACACAGGAGCAAAGACAAGCAGCGCAGCTTGATGCGTAGTAAAAAAAAATAATAAATAGACAACTGGTCGACCTCATTAGAAATAAAAACCCAAAAGATTAGATAGACAAACAAACAAACACATAAATGTGGAGAGAAGGGCAGTGCGCGCAGGAGCAAAGGTAAACAGCAGACAGACCTGAATCCTTAACTTTACAAGGTCGACCTCAGAACTTTGTTCAGTTTGTCTCGGTGACGGATAATGGAAGGAAGGGCAGGCAACTGGTCGAGTTCATTTAAATAAACAAATAAAAAATAAGATAAACTCTCAGGAATAGATAAATAATAACAAAAAAATTGTAAAGTGGAGAAATCGAGAGCGCGCGAATGCACTCAAGCAAACACAAACAGCACAGCACGATGCGTATTTTTTTTAAAATTGACAAAATAAATCAAAAATAAATCAAAAATAAAAATAAGTGGAAAAGGCGAGAGTGCGCGAGCACACAGGAGCAAAGACAAGCAGCGCAGCTTGATGCGTAGTAAAAAAAATAATAAATAGACAACTGGTCGACCTCATTAGAAATAAAAAACCAAAAGATTAGATAGACAAACAAACAAACACATAAATGTGGAGAGAAGGGCAGTGCGCGCAGGAGCAAAGGTAAACAGCCGACAGACCTGAATCCTTATCTTTACAAGGTCGACCTCAGAACTTTGTTCAGTTTGTCTCGGTGACGGATCATGGAAGGAAGGGCAGGCAACTGGTCGACTTCATTTAAATAAACAAATAAAAAATAAGATAAACTCTCAGAAATAGATAAATAATAACAAAAAAATTGTAAAGGGGAGAAAGCGAGAGCGCGCAAATGCACTCAAGCAAACACAAACAGCACAGCATGATGCGTATTTTTTTTTAAAATTGACAAAAGAAATCAAAAATAAATCAAAAATAAAAATAAGTGGAAAAGGCGAGAGTACGCGAGCACACAGGAGCAAAGACAAGCAGCGCAGCTTGATGCGTAGTAAAAAAAATAATAAATAGACAACTGGTCGACCTCATTAGAAATAAAAACCCAAAAGATTAGATAGACAAACAAACAAACACATAAATGTGGAGAGAAGGGCAGGGCGCGCAGGAACAAATGTAACCAGCAGACAGACCTGAATCCTTATCTTTACAAGGTCGAACTCAGAACTTTGTTCAGTTTGTCTCGGTGACGGATAATGGAAGGAAGGGCAGGCAACTGGTCGACTTCATTTAAATAAACAAATAAAAAATAAGATAAACTCTCAGGAATAGATAAATAATAACAAAAATATTCTACAGTGGAGAAAGCGAGAGCGCGCGAATGCACTCAAGCAAACACAAACACCACAGCACGATGCGTATTTTTTTTTTAAATTGACAAAATAAATCAAAAATAAATCAAAAATAAAAATAAGTGGAAAAGGCGAGAGTGCGCGAGCACACAGGAGCAAAGACAAGCAGCGCAGCTTGATGCGTAGTAAAAAAAATAATAAATAGACAACTGGTCGACCTCATTAGAAATAAAAACCCAAAAGATTAGATAGACAAACAAACAAACACATAAATGTGGAGAGAAGGGCAGTGCGCGCAGGAGCAAAGGTAAACAGCAGACAGACCTGAATCCTTATCTTTACAAGGTCGACCTCAGAACTTTGTTCAGTTTGTCTCGGTGACGGATAATGGAAGGAAGGGCAGGCAACTGGTCGACTTCATTTAAATAAACAAATAAAAAATAAGATAAACTCTCAGGAATAGATAAATAATAACAAAAAAATTGTAAAGTGGAGAAAGCAAGAGCCCGCGAATGCACTCAAGCAAACACAAACAGCACAGCACGATGCGTATTTTTTTAAAAAATTGACAAAATAAATCAAAAATAAATCAAAAATAAAAATAAGTGGAAAAGGCGAGAGTGCGCGAGCACACAGGAGCAAAGACAAGCAGCGCAGCTTGATGAGTAGTAAAAAAAATAATAAATAGACAACTGGTCGACCTCATTAAAAATAAAAACCCAAAAGATTAGATAGACAAACAAACAAACACATAAATGTGGAGATGGGCAGTGCGCGCAGGAGCAAAGGTAAACAGCAGACAGACCTGAATCCTTATCTTTACAAGGTCGACCTCAAACTTTGTTCAGTTTTTCTCCGTGACGGATAATGGAAGGAAGGGCAGGCAACTGGTCGACTTCATTTAAATAAACAAATAAAAAATAAGATAAACTCTCAGGAATAGATAAATAATAACAAAAATTGTAAAGTGGAGAAAGCGAGAGCGCGCGAATGCACTCTAGCAAACACAAACAGCACAGCACGATGCGTATTTTTTTTTAAAATTGACAAAATAAATCAAAAATAAAAATAAGTGGAAAAGGCAAGAGTGCGTGAGCACACAGGAGCAAAGACAAGCAGCGCAGCTTGATGCGTAGTAAAAGAAATAATAAATAGACAACTGGTCGACCTCATTAGAAATAAAAACCCAAAAGATTAGATAGACGAACAAACAAACACATAAATGTGGAGATGGGCAGTGCGCGCAGGAGCAAAGGTAAACAGCAGACAGACCTGAATCCTTATCTTTAAAAGGTCGACCTCAGAACTTTGTTCAGGTTGTCTCGGTGACGGATCATGGAAGGAAGGGCAGGCAACTGGTCGACTTCATTTAAATAAAAAAATAAAAAATAAGATAATCTCTCAGGAATAGATAAATAATAACAAAAAAATTGTAAAGTGGAGAAAGCGAGAGCGCGCGAATGCACTCAAGCAAACAGAAACAGCACAGCATGATGCGTATTTTTTTTTAAAATTGACAAAATAAATCAAAAATAAATCAAAAATAAAAATAAGTGGAAAAGGCGAGAGTGCGCGAGCACACAGGAGCAAAGACAAGCAGCGCAGTTTGATGCGTAGTAAAAAAAAATAATAAATAGACAACTGGTCGACCTCATTAGAAATAAAAACCCAGATGATTAGATAGACAAACAAACAAACACATAAATGTGGAGATGCGAAGTGCGCGCAGGAGCAAAGGTAAACAGCAGACAGACCTGAATCCTTATCTTTACATGGTCGACCTCAGAACTTTGTTCAGATTGTCTCGGTGACGGATAATGGAAGGAAGGGCAGTCAACTGGTCGACTTCATTTAAATAAACAAATAAAAAATAAGATAAACTCTCAGGAATAGATAAATAATAACAAAAAAATTGCAAAGTGGAGAAAGCGAGAGCGCGCGAATTCACTCAAGCAAACACAAACAGCACAGCACGATGCGTATTTTTTTTTAAAATGGACAAAATAAATCAAAAATAAATCAAAAATAAAAATAAGTGGAAAAGGCGAGAGTGCGCGAGCACACAGGAGCAAAGACAAGCAGCGCAGCCTGATGCGTAGTAAAAAAAATAATAAATAGACAACTGGTCGACCTCATTAGAAATAAAAACCCAGATGATTAGATAGACAAACAAACAAACACATAAATGTGGAAAGAAGGGCAGTGAGCGCAGGAGGAAAGGTAAACAGCAGACAGACCTGAATCTTTATCTTTACTAGGTCGACCTCAGAACTTTGTTCAGTTTGTCTCGGTGACGGATAATGGAAGGAAGGGCAGGCAACTGGTCGACTTCATTTAAATAAACAAATAAAAAATAAGATAAACTCTCAGGAATAGATAAATAATAACAAAAAAATTGTAAAGTGGAGAAAGCGAGAGCGCGCGAATGCACTCAAGCAAACACAAACAGCACAGCACGATGCGTATTTTTTTTAAATTGACAAAATAAATCAAAAATAAATCAAAAATAAAAATAAGTGGAAAAGGCGAGAGTGCGCGAGCACACAGGAGCAAAGACAAGCAGCGCAGCTTGATGTGTTGTAAAAAAAATAATAAATAGACAACTGGTCGACCTCATTAGAAATAAAAACCCAAAAGATTAGATAGACAAACAAACAAACACATAAATGTGGAGAAGTGCAGTGCGCGCAGGAGCAAAGGTAAACAGCAGACAGACCTGAATCCTTATCTTTACACGGTCGACCTCAGAACTTTGTTCAGTTTGTCTCGGTGACGGATAATGGAAGGAAGGGCAGGCAACTGGTCGACTTCATTTAAATAAACAAATAAAAAATAAGATAAACTCTCAGGAATAGATAAATAATAACAAAAATATTGTAAAGTGGAGAAAGCGAGAGCGCGCGAATGCACTCAAGCAAACACAAACAGCACAGCACGATGCGTATATTTTTTTAAATTGACAAAATAAATCAAAAATAAATCAAAAATAAAAATAAGTGGAAAAGGCGAGAGTGCGCGAGCACACAGGAGCAAAGACAAGCAGCGCAGCCTGATGCGTAGTAAAAAAAATAATAAATAGACAACTGGTCGACCTCATTAGAAATAAATACCCAAAAGATTAGATAGACAAACAAACACACACATAAATGTGGAGAGAAGGGCAGGGCACGCAGGAGCAAAGGTAAACAGCAGACAGACCTGAATCCTTATCTTTACAAGGTCGACCTAAGATCTTTCTTCAGTTTGTCTCGGTGACGGATAATGGAAGGAAGGGCAGGCAACTGGTCGACTTCATTTAAATAAACAAATAAAAAATAAGATAAACTCTCAGGAATAGATAAATAATAACAAAAAAATTGCAAAGTGGAGAAAGCGAGAGCGCGCGAATGCACTCAAGCAAACACAAACAGCACAGCACGATGCGTATTTTTCTTTAAAATTGACAAAATAAATCAAAAATAAATCAAAAATAAAAATAAGTGGAAAAAGCGAGAGTGCGCGAGCACACAGGAGCAAAGACAAGCAGCGCAGCCTGATGCGTAGTAAAAAAAATAATAAATAGACAACTGGTCGACCTCATTAGAAATAAAAACCCAAAAGATTAGATAGACAAACAAACAAACACATAAATGTGGAAAGAAGGGCAGTGCGCGCAGGAGCAAAGGTATACAGCAGACAGACCTGAATCCTTATCTTTACAAGGTCGACCTCAGAACTTTGTTCAGTTTGTCTCGGTGACGGATAATGGAAGGAAGGGCAGGCAACTGGTCGACTTCATTTAAATAAAAAAATAAAAAATAAGATAAACTCTCAGGAATAGATAAATAATAACAAAAAAATTGTAAAGTGGAGAAAGCGAGAGCGCGCGAATGCACTCAAGCAAACACAAACAGCACAGCATGATGCGTATTTTTTTTTAACATTGACAAAATAAATCAAAAATAAAAATAAGTGGAAAAGGCGAGAGTGCGCGAGCACACAGGAGCAAAGACAAGCAGCGCAGCTTGATGCGTAGTAAAAAATAATAATAAATGCACAACTGGTCGACCTCATTAGAAATAAAAACCCAGAAGATTAGATAGACAAACAAACAAACACATAAATGTGGAGAGAAGGGCAGTGCGCGCAGGAGCAAAGGTAAGCAGCAGACAGACCTGAATCCTTATATTTACAAGGTCGACCTCAGAACTTTGTTCATTTTGTCTCGGTGACGGATAATGGAAGGAAGGGCAGGCAACTGGTCGACTTCATTTAAATACACAAATAAAAAATAAGATAAACTCTGAGGAATAGATAAATAATAACAAAAAAATTGTAAAGTGGAGAAAGCGAGAGCGCGCGAATGCACTCAAGCAAACACAAACAGCACAGCACGATGCGTATTTTTTTTTTAAAATTGACAAAATAAATCAAAAATAAATCAAAAATAAAAATAAGTGGAAAAGGCGAGAGTGCGCGAGCACACAGGAGCAAAGACAAGCAGCAAAGCTTGATGCGTAGTAAAAAAAATAATAAATAGACAACTGGTGGACCTCATTAGAAATAAAAACCCAAAAGATTAGATAGACAAACAAACAAACACATAAATGTGGAGAGAAGGGCAGTGTGCGCAGGAGTAAAGGTAAACAGCAGACAGACCTGAATCCTTATCTTTACAAGGTCGACCTCAGAACTTTGTTCAGTTTGTCTCGGTGACGGATAATGGAAGGAAGGACAGGCAACTGGTCGACTTCATTTAAATAAACAAATAAAAAATAAGATAAACTCTCAGGAATAGATAAATAATAACAAAAAAATTGTAAAGTGGAGAAAGCGAGAGCGCGCGAATGCACTCAAGCAAACACAAACAGCACAGCACGATGCGTATTTTTTTTAAAATTGACAAAATAAATAAAAAATAAATCAAAAATAAAAATAAGTGGAAAAGGCGAGAGTGCGCGAGCACACAGGAGCAAAGACAAGCAGCGCAGCTTGATTCGTACTAAAAAAAATAATAAATAGACAACTGGTCGACCTCATTAGAAATAAAAACCCAAAAGATTATGTAGACAAACAAACAAACACATAAATGTGGAGAGAAGGGCAGTGCGCGAAGGAGCAAAGGTAAACAGCAGACAGACCTGAATCCTTATCTTTACAAGGTCGACCTCAGAACATTGTTCAGTTTGTCTCGGTGACGGATAATGGAAGGAAGGGCAGGCAACTGGTCGACTTCATTTAAATAAACAAATAAAAAATAAGATAAACTCTCAGGAATAGATAAATAATAACAAAAAAATTGTAAAGTGGAGAAAGCGAGAGCGCGCGAATGCACTCAAGCAAACACAAACAGCACAGCACGATGCATATTTTTTATTAAATTGACAAAATAAATCAAAAATAAATCAAAAATAAAAATAAGTGGAAAAGGCGAGAGTGCGCGAGGACACAGGAGCAAAGACAAGCAGCGCAGCTTGATGCGTAGTAAAAAAAATAATAAATAGACAACTGGTCGACCTCATTAGAAATAAAAACCCAAAAGATTAGATAGACAAACAAACAAACACATAAATGTGGAGAGAAGGGCAGTGTGCGCAGGAGCAAATGTAAACAGCAGACAGACCTGAATCCTTATCTTTACAAGGTCGACCTCAGAACTTTGTTCAGTTTGTCTCGGTGACGGATAATGGAAGGAAGGGCAGGCAACTGGTCGACTTCATTTAAATAAACAAATAAAAAATAAGATAAACTCTCAGGAATAGATAAATAATAACAAAAATTGTAAAGTGGAGAAAGCGAGAGCGCGCGAATGCACTCAAGCAAACACAAACAGCACAGCACGATGCGTATTTTTTTTAAATTGACAAATAAATCAAAAATAAATCAAAAATAAAAATAAGTGGAAAAGGCGAGAGTGCGCGAGCACACAGGAGCAAAGACAAGCAGCGCAGCTTGATGCGTAGTAAAAAAAAATAATAAATAGACAACTGGTCGACCTCATTAGAAATAAAAACCCAAAAGATTAGATAGACAAACAAACAAACACATAAATGTGGAGAGAAGGGCAGTGCGGGCAGGAGCAAATGTAAACAGCAGACAGACCTGAATCCTTATATTTACAAGGTCGACCTCAGAACTTTGTTCAGTTTGTCTCGGTGACGGATAATGGAAGGAAGGGCAGGCAACTGGTCGACTTCATTTAAATAAACAAAAAATAAGATAAACTCTCAGGAATAGACAAATAATAACAAAAATATTGTAAAGTGGAGAAAGCGAGAGCGCGCGAATGCACTCAAGCAAACACAAACAGCACAGCACGATGCGTATTTTTTTAAAATTGACAAAATAAATCAAAAATAAATCAAAAATAAAAATAAGTAGAAAAGGCGAGAGTGCGCGAGCACACAGGAGCAAAGACAAGCAGCGCAGCTTGATGCGTAGTAAAAAAAATAATAAATAGACAACTGGTCGACCTCATTAGAAATAAATACCCAAAAGATTAGATAGACAAACAAACAAACACATAAATGTGGAGAGAAGGGCAGTGCGCGCAGGAGCAAAGGTAAACAGCAGACAGACCTGAATCCTTATCTTTACAAGGTCGACCTCAGAACATTGTTCAGTTTGTCTCGGTGACGGATAATGGAAGGAAGGGCAGGCAACTGGTCGACTTCATTTAAATAAACAAATAAAAAATAAGATAAACTCTCAGGAATAGATAAATTATAACAAAAATTGTAAAGTGTAGAAAGCGAGAGCGCGCGAATGCACTCAAGCAAACACAAACAGCACAGCACGATGCGTATTTTTTTTAAATTGACAAAATAAATCAAAAATAAATAAAAAATAAAAATAAGTGGAAAAGGCGAGAGTGCGCGAGCACACAGGAGCAAAGACAAGCAGCGCAGCTTGATGCGTAGTAAAAAAATAATAAATAGACAACTGGTCGACCTCATTAGAAATAAAATCCCAAAAGATTAGATAGACAAACAAACAAACACATAAATGTGGAGAGAAGGGCAGTGCGCGCAGGAGCAAAGGTAAACAGCAGACTGACCTGAATCCTTATCTTTACAAGGTCGACCTCAGAACTTTGTTCAGTTTGTCTCGGTGACGGATAATGGAAGGAAGGGCAGGCAACTGGTCGACTTCATTTAAATAAACAAATAAAAAATAAGATAAACTCTCAGGAATAGATAAATAATAACAAAAAAATTGTAAAGTGGAGAAAGCGAGAGCGCGCGAATGCACTCAAGCAAACAAAAACAGCACAGCACGATGCGTATTTTTTTTTGAAATGGACAAAATAAATCAAAAATAAATCAAAAATAAAAATAAGTGGAAAAGGCGAGAGTGCGCGAGCACACAGGAGCAAAGACAAGCAGCGCAGCTTGATGCCTAGTAAAAAAAATAATAAATAGACAACTGGTCGACCTCATTAGAAATAAAAACCCAAAAGATTAGATAGACAAACAAACAAACACATAAATGTGGAGAGAAGGGCAGTGCGCGCAGGAGCAAAGGTAAACAGCAGACAGACCTGAATCCTTATCTTTACAAGGTCGACCTCAGAACTTTGTTCAGTTTTTCTCGGTGACAGATAATGGAAGGAAGGGCAGGCAATTGGTCGACTTGATTTAAATAAACAAATAAAATTAAGAGAAACTCTCAGGAATAGATAAATAATAACAAAAAATTGCAAAGTGGAGAAAGCGAGAGCGCGCGAATGCACTCAAGCAAACACAAACAGCACAGCACGATGCGTATTTTTTTTTAAAATTGACAAAATAAATCAAAAATAAAAATAAGTGGAAAAGGCGAGAGTGCGCGAGCACACAGGAGCAAAGACAAGCAGCGCACCTTGATGCGTACTAAAAAAAATAATAAATAGACAACTGGTCGATCTCATTAGAAATAAAAACCCAAAATATTAGATAGACAAACAAACAAACACATAAATGTGGAGAGAAGGGCAGTGCGCGCAGGAGCAAAGGTAAACAGCAGACAGACCTGAATCCTTATCTTTACAAGGTCGACCTCAGAACTTTGTTCAGTTTGTCTCTGTGACGGATAATGGAAGGAAGGGCAGGCAACTGGTCGACTTCATTTAAATAAACAAATAAAAAATAAGATAAACTCTCAGGAATAGATAAATAATAACAAAAAAATTGTAAAGTGGAGAAAGCAAGAGCGCGCGAATGCACTCAAGCAAACACAAACAGCACAGCACGATGCGTATTTTTTTGAAAATTGACAAAATAAATCAAAAATAAATCAAAAATAAAAATAAGTGGAAAAGTCGAGAGTGCGCCAGCACACAGGAGCAAAGACAAGCAGCGCAGCTTGATGCGTAGTAAAAAAAAATAATAAATAGACAACTGGTCGACCTCATTAGAAATAAAAACCCAAAAGATTAGATAGACAAACAAACAAACACATAAATGTGGAGAGAAGGGCAGTGCGCGCAGGAGCAAAGGTAAACAGCAGACAGACCTGAATCCTTAACTTTACAAGGTCGACCTCAGAACTTTGTTCAGTTTGTCTCGGTGACGGATAATGGAAGGAAGGGCAGGCAACTGGTCGAGTTCATTTAAATAAACAAATAAAAAATAAGATAAACTCTCAGGAATAGATAAATAATAACAAAAAAATTGTAAAGTGGAGAAATCGAGAGCGCGCGAATGCACTCAAGCAAACACAAACAGCACAGCACGATGCGTATTTTTTTTAAAATTGACAAAATAAATCAAAAATAAATCAAAAATAAAAATAAGTGGAAAAGGCGAGAGTGCGCGAGCACACAGGAGCAAAGACAAGCAGCGCAGCTTGATGCGTAGTAAAAAAAATAATAAATAGACAACTGGTCGACCTCATTAGAAATAAAAAACCAAAAGATTAGATAGACAAACAAACAAACACATAAATGTGGAGAGAAGGGCAGTGCGCGCAGGAGCAAAGGTAAACAGCCGACAGACCTGAATCCTTATCTTTACAAGGTCGACCTCAGAACTTTGTTCAGTTTGTCTCGGTGACGGATCATGGAAGGAAGGGCAGGCAACTGGTCGACTTCATTTAAATAAACAAATAAAAAATAAGATAAACTCTCAGAAATAGATAAATAATAACAAAAAAATTGTAAAGGGGAGAAAGCGAGAGCGCGCAAATGCACTCAAGCAAACACAAACAGCACAGCATGATGCGTATTTTTTTTTTAAATTGACAAAAGAAATCAAAAATAAATCAAAAATAAAAATAAGTGGAAAAGGCGAGAGTACGCGAGCACACAGGAGCAAAGACAAGCAGCGCAGCTTGATGCGTAGTAAAAAAAATAATAAATAGACAACTGGTCGACCTCATTAGAAATAAAAACCCAAAAGATTAGATAGACAAACAAACAAACACATAAATGTGGAGAGAAGGGCAGGGCGCGCAGGAACAAATGTAACCAGCAGACAGACCTGAATCCTTATCTTTACAAGGTCGAACTCAGAACTTTGTTCAGTTTGTCTCGGTGACGGATAATGGAAGGAAGGGCAGGCAACTGGTCGACTTCATTTAAATAAACAAATAAAAAATAAGATAAACTCTCAGGAATAGATAAATAATAACAAAAATATTCTACAGTGGAGAAAGCGAGAGCGCGCGAATGCACTCAAGCAAACACAAACACCACAGCACGATGCGTATTTTTTTTTTAAATTGACAAAATAAATCAAAAATAAATCAAAAATAAAAATAAGTGGAAAAGGCGAGAGTGCGCGAGCACACAGGAGCAAAGACAAGCAGCGCAGCTTGATGCGTAGTAAAAAAAATAATAAATAGACAACTGGTCGACCTCATTAGAAATAAAAACCCAAAAGATTAGATAGACAAACAAACAAACACATAAATGTGGAGAGAAGGGCAGTGCGCGCAGGAGCAAAGGTAAACAGCAGACAGACCTGAATCCTTATCTTTACAAGGTCGACCTCAGAACTTTGTTCAGTTTGTCTCGGTGACGGATAATGGAAGGAAGGGCAGGCAACTGGTCGACTTCATTTAAATAAACAAATAAAAAATAAGATAAACTCTCAGGAATAGATAAATAATAACAAAAAAATTGTAAAGTGGAGAAAGCAAGAGCCCGCGAATGCACTCAAGCAAACACAAACAGCACAGCACGATGCGTATTTTTTTAAAAAATTGACAAAATAAATCAAAAATAAATCAAAAACAAAAATAAGTGGAAAAGGCGAGAGTGCGCGAGCACACAGGAGCAAAGACAAGCAGCGCAGCTTGATGAGTAGTAAAAAAAATAATAAATAGACAACTGGTCCACCTCATTAAAAATAAAAACCCAAAAGATTAGATAGACAAACAAACAAACACATAAATGTGGAGATGGGCAGTGCGCGCAGGAGCAAAGGTAAACAGCAGACAGACCTGAATCCTTATCTTTACAAGGTCGACCTCAAACTTTGTTCAGTTTTTCTCGGTGACGGATAATGGAAGGAAGGGCAGGCAACTGGTCGACTTCATTTAAATAAACAAATAAAAAATAAGATAAACTCTCAGGAATAGATAAATAATAACAAAAATTGTAAAGTGGAGAAAGCGAGAGCGCGCGAATGCACTCTAGCAAACACAAACAGCACAGCACGATGCGTATTTTTTTTTAAAATTGACAAAATAAATCAAAAATAAAAATAAGTGGAAAAGGCAAGAGTGCGTGAGCACACAGGAGCAAAGACAAGCAGCGCAGCTTGATGCGTAGTAAAAGAAATAATAAATAGACAACTGGTCGACCTCATTAGAAATAAAAACCCAAAAGATTAGATAGACAAACAAACAAACACATAAATGTGGAGATGGGCAGTGCGCGCAGGAGCAAAGGTAAACAGCAGACAGACCTGAATCCTTATCTTTAAAAGGTCGACCTCAGAACTTTGTTCAGGTTGTCTCGGTGACGGATCATGGAAGGAAGGGCAGGCAACTGGTCGACTTCATTTAAATAAAAAAATAAAAAATAAGATAATCTCTCAGGAATAGATAAATAATAACAAAAAAATTGTAAAGTGGAGAAAGCGAGAGCGCGCGAATGCACTCAAGCAAACAGAAACAGCACAGCATGATGCGTATTTTTTTTTAAAATTGACAAAATAAATCAAAAATAAATCAAAAATAAAAATAAGTGGAAAAGGCGAGAGTGCGCGAGCACACAGGAGCAAAGACAAGCAGCGCAGTTTGATGCGTAGTAAAAAAAAATAATAAATAGACAACTGGTCGACCTCATTAGAAATAAAAACCCAGATGATTAGATAGACAAACAAACAAACACATAAATGTGGAGATGCGAAGTGCGCGCAGGAGCAAAGGTAAACAGCAGACAGACCTGAATCCTTATCTTTACATGGTCGACCTCAGAACTTTGTTCAGTTTGTCTCGGTGACGGATAATGGAAGGAAAGGCAGGCAACTGGTCGACTTCATTTAAATAAACAAATAAAAAATAAGATAAACTCTCAGGAATAGATAAATAATAACAAAAAAATTGCAAAGTGGAGAAAGCGAGAGCGCGCGAATTCACTCAAGCAAACACAAACAGCACAGCACGATGCGTATTTTTTTTTAAAATGGACAAAATAAATCAAAAATAAATCAAAAATAAAAATAAGTGGAAAAGGCGAGAGTGCGCGAGCACACAGGAGCAAAGACAAGCAGCGCAGCCTGATGCGTAGTAAAAAAAATAATAAATAGACAACTGGTCGACCTCATTAGAAATAAAAACCCAGATGATTAGATAGACAAACAAACAAACACATAAATGTGGAAAGAAGGGCAGTGAGCGCAGGAGGAAAGGTAAACAGCAGACAGACCTGAATCTTTATCTTTACTAGGTCGACCTCAGAACTTTGTTCAGTTTGTCTCGGTGACGGATAATGGAAGGAAGGGCAGGCAACTGGTCGACTTCATTTAAATAAACAAATAAAAAATAAGATAAACTCTCAGGAATAGATAAATAATAACAAAAAAATTGTAAAGTGGAGAAAGCGAGAGCGCGCGAATGCACTCAAGCAAACACAAACAGCACAGCACGATGCGTATTTTTTTTAAATTGACAAAATAAATCAAAAATAAATCAAAAATAAAAATAAGTGGAAAAGGCGAGAGTGCGCGAGCACACAGGAGCAAAGACAAGCAGCGCAGCTTGATGTGTTGTAAAAAAAATAATAAATAGACAACTGGTCGACCTCATTAGAAATAAAAACCCAAAAGATTAGATAGACAAACAAACAAACACATAAATGTGGAGAAGTGCAGTGCGCGCAGGAGCAAAGGTAAACAGCAGACAGACCTGAATCCTTATCTTTACACGGTCGACCTCAGAACTTTGTTCAGTTTGTCTCGGTGACGGATAATGGAAGGAAGGGCAGGCAACTGGTCGACTTCATTTAAATAAACAAATAAAAAATAAGATAAACTCTCAGGAATAGATAAATAATAACAAAAATATTGTAAAGTGGAGAAAGCGAGAGCGCGCGAATGCACTCAAGCAAACACAAACAGCACAGCACGATGCGTATATTTTTTTAAATTGACAAAATAAATCAAAAATAAATCAAAAATAAAAATAAGTGGAAAAGGCGAGAGTGCGCGAGCACACAGGAGCAAAGACAAGCAGCGCAGCCTGATGCGTAGTAAAAAAAATAATAAATAGACAACTGGTCGACCTCATTAGAAATAAATACCCAAAAGATTAGATAGACAAACAAACACACACATAAATGTGGAGAGAAGGGCAGGGCGCGCAGGAGCAAAGGTAAACAGCAGACAGACCTGAATCCTTATCTTTACAAGGTCGACCTAAGATCTTTGTTCAGTTTGTCTCGGTGACGGATAATGGAAGGAAGGGCAGGCAACTGGTCGACTTCATTTAAATAAACAAATAAAAAATAAGATAAACTCTCAGGAATAGATAAATAATAACAAAAAAATTGCAAAGTGGAGAAAGCGAGAGCGCGCGAATGCACTCAAGCAAACACAAACAGCACAGCACGATGCGTATTTTTCTTTAAAATTGACAAAATAAATCAAAAATAAATCAAAAATAAAAATAAGTGGAAAAAGCGAGAGTGCGCGAGCACACAGGAGCAAAGACAAGCAGCGCAGCCTGATGCGTAGTAAAAAAAATAATAAATAGACAACTGGTCGACCTCATTAGAAATAAAAACCCAAAAGATTAGATAGACAAACAAACAAACACATAAATGTGGAAAGAAGGGCAGTGCGCGCAGGAGCAAAGGTATACAGCAGACAGACCTGAATCCTTATCTTTACAAGTTCGACCTCAGAACTTTGTTCAGTTTGTCTCGGTGACGGATAATGGAAGGAAGGGCAGGCAACTGGTCGACTTCATTTAAATAAAAAAATAAAAAATAAGATAAACTCTCAGGAATAGATAAATAATAACAAAAAAATTGTAAAGTGGAGAAAGCGAGAGCGCGCGAATGCACTCAAGCAAACACAAACAGCACAGCATGATGCGTATTTTTTTTTAACATTGACAAAATAAATCAAAAATAAAAATAAGTGGAAAAGGCGAGAGTGCGCGAGCACACAGGAGCAAAGACAAGCAGCGCAGCTTGATGCGTAGTAAAAAATAATAATAAATGCACAACTGGTCGACCTCATTAGAAATAAAAACCCAGAAGATTAGATAGACAAACAAACAAACACATAAATGTGGAGAGAAGGGCAGTGCGCGCAGGAGCAAAGGTAAGCAGCAGACAGACCTGAATCCTTATATTTACAAGGTCGACCTCAGAACTTTGTTCATTTTGTCTCGGTGACGGATAATGGAAGGAAGGGCAGGCAACTGGTCGACTTCATTTAAATACACAAATAAAAAATAAGATAAACTCTGAGGAATAGATAAATAATAACAAAAAAATTGTAAAGTGGAGAAAGCGAGAGCGCGCGAATGCACTCAAGCAAACACAAACAGCACAGCACGATGCGTATTTTTTTTTTAAAATTGACAAAATAAATCAAAAATAAATCAAAAATAAAAATAAGTGGAAAAGGCGAGAGTGCGCGAGCACACAGGAGCAAAGACAAGCAGCACAGCTTGATGCGTAGTAAAAAAAATAATAAATAGACAACTGGTGGACCTCATTAGAAATAAAAACCCAAAAGATTAGATAGACAAACAAACAAACACATAAATGTGGAGAGAAGGGCAGTGTGCGCAGGAGTAAAGGTAAAGAGCAGACAGACCTGAATCCTTATCTTTACAAGGTCGACCTCAGAACTTTGTTCAGTTTGTCTCGGTGACGGATAATGGAAGGAAGGGCAGGCAACTGGTCGACTTCATTTAAATAAACAAATAAAAAATAAGATAAACTCTCAGGAATAGATAAATAATAACAAAAAAATTGTAAAGTGGAGAAAGCGAGAGCGCGCGAATGCACTCAAGCAAACACAAACAGCACAGCACGATGCGTATTTTTTTTAAAATTGACAAAATAAATCAAAAATAAATCAAAAATAAAAATAAGTGGAAAAGGCGAGAGTGCGCGAGCACACAGGAGCAAAGACAAGCAGCGCAGCTTGATTCGTACTAAAAAAAATAATAAATAGACAACTGGTCGACCTCATTAGAAATAAAAACCCAAAAGATTATGTAGACAAACAAACAAACACATAAATGTGGAGAGAAGGGCAGTGCGCGAAGGAGCAAAGGTAAACAGCAGACAGACCTGAATCCTTATCTTTACAAGGTCGACCTCAGAACATTGTTCAGTTTGTCTCGGTGACGGATAATGGAAGGAAGGGCAGGCAACTGGTCGACTTCATTTAAATAAACAAATAAAAAATAAGATAAACTCTCAGGAATAGATAAATAATAACAAAAAAATTGTAAAGTGGAGAAAGCGAGAGCGCGCGAATGCACTCAAGCAAACACAAACAGCACAGCACGATGCATATTTTTTATTAAATTGACAAAATAAATCAAAAATAAATCAAAAATAAAAATAAGTGGAAAAGGCGAGAGTGCGCGAGGACACAGGAGCAAAGACAAGCAGCGCAGCTTGATGCGTAGTAAAAAAAATAATAAATAGACAACTGGTCGACCTCATTAGAAATAAAAACCCAAAAGATTAGATAGACAAACAAACAAACACATAAATGTGGAGAGAAGGGCAGTGTGCGCAGGAGCAAATATAAACAGCAGACAGACCTGAATCCTTATCTTTACAAGGTCGACCTCAGAACTTTGTTCAGTTTGTCTCGGTGACGGATAATGGAAGGAAGGGCAGGCAACTGGTCGACTTCATTTAAATAAACAAATAAAAAATAAGATAAACTCTCAGGAATAGATAAATAATAACAAAAATTGTAAAGTGGAGAAAGCGAGAGCGCGCGAATGCACTCAAGCAAACACAAACAGCACAGCACGATGCGTATTTTTTTTTAAATTGACAAAATAAATCAAAAATAAATCAAAAATAAAAATAAGTGGAAAAGGCGAGAGTGCGCGAGCACACAGGAGCAAAGACAAGCAGCGCAGCTTGATGCGTAGTAAAAAAAAATAATAAATAGACAACTGGTCGACCTCATTAGAAATAAAAACCCAAAAGATTAGATAGACAAACAAACAAACACATAAATGTGGAGAGAAGGGCAGTGCGGGCAGGAGCAAATGTAAACAGCAGACAGACCTGAATCCTTATATTTACAAGGTCGACCTCAGAACTTTGTTCAGTTTGTCTCGGTGACGGATAATGGAAGGAAGGGCAGGCAACTGGTCGACTTCATTTAAATAAACAAAAAATAAGATAAACTCTCAGGAATAGACAAATAATAACAAAAATATTGTAAAGTGGAGAAAGCGAGAGCGCGCGAATGCACTCAAGCAAACACAAACAGCACAGCACGATGCGTATATTTTTTTAAATTGACAAAATAAATCAAAAATAAATCAAAAATAAAAATAAGTGGAAAAGGCGAGAGTGCGCGAGCACACAGGAGCAAAGACAAGCAGCGCAGCTTGATGCGTAGTAAAAAAAATAATAAATAGACAACTGGTCGACCTCATTAGAAATAAAAACCCAAAAGATTAGATAGACAAACAAACAAACACATAAATGTGGAGAGAAGGGCAGTGCGCGCAGGAGCAAAGGTAAACAGCAGACTGACCTGAATCCTTATCTTTACAAGGTCGACCTCAGAACTTTGTTCAGTTTGTCTCGGTGACGGATAATGGAAGGAAGGGCAGGCAACTGGTCGACTTCATTTAAATAAACAAATAAAAAATAAGATAAACTCTCAGGAATAGATAAATAATAACAAAAAAATTGTAAAGTGGAGAAAGCGAGAGCGCGCGAATGCACTCAAGCAAACACAAAACAGCACAGCACGATGCGTATTTTTTTTAAATTGACAAAATAAATCAAAAATAAATCAAAAATAAAAATAAGTGGAAAAGGCGAGAGTGCGCGAGCACACAGGAGCAAAGACAAGCAGCGCAGCTTGATGCGTAGTAAAAAAAATAATAAATAGACAACTGGTCGACCTCATTAGAAATAAAAACCCAAAAGATTAGATAGACAAACAAACAAACACATAAATGTGGAGAGAAGGGCAGTGCGCGCAGGAGCAAAGGTAAACAGCAGACAGACCTGAATCCTTATCTTTACAAGGTCGACCTCAGAACTTTGTTCAGTTTGTCTCGGTGACGGATAATGGAAGGAAGGGCAGGCAACTGGTCGACTTCATTTAAATAAACAAATAAAAAATAAGATAAACTCTCAGGAATAGATAAATAATAACAAAAAAATTGTAAAGTGGAGAAAGCGAGAGCGCGCGAATGCACTCAAGCAAACACAAACAGCACAGCCCGATGCGTATTTTTTTTTAAATTGACAAAATAAATCAAAAATAAAAAAAATAAAAATAAGTGGAAAAGGCGAGAGTGCGCGAGCACACAGGAGCAAAGACAAGCAGCGCAGCTTGATGCGTAGTAAAAAAAATAATAAATAGACAACTGGTCGACCTCATTAGAAATAAAAACCCAAAAGATTAGATAGACAAACAAACAAACACATAAATGTGGAGAGAAGGGCAGTGCGCGCAGGAGCAAAGGTAAACAGCAGACAGACCTGAATCCTTATCTTTACAAGGTCGACCTCAGAACTTTGTTCAGTTTGTCTCGGTGACGGATAATGGAAGGAAGGGCAGGCAACTGGTCGACTTCATTTAAATAAACAAATAAAAAATAAGATAAACTCTCAGGAATAGATAAATAATAACAAAAAAATTGTAAAGTGGAGAAAGCGAGAGCGCGCGAATGCACTCAAGCAAACACAAACAGCACAGCACGATGCGTATTTTTTTTAAAATTGACAAAATAAATCAAAAATAAATCAAAAATAAAAATAAGTGGAAAAGGCGAGAGTGCGCGAGCACACAGGAGCAAAGACAAGCAGCGCAGCTTGATGCGTAGTAAAAAAAATAATAAATAGACAACTGGTCGACCTCATTAGAAATAAAAACCCAAAAGATTAGATAGACAAACAAACAAACACATAAATGTGGAGAGAAGGGCAGTGCGCGCAGGAGCAAAGGTAAACAGCAGACAGACCTGAATCCTTATCTTTACAAGGTCGACCTCAGAACTTTGTTCAGTTTGTCTCGGTGACGGATAATGGAAGGAAGGGCAGGCAACTGGTCGACTTCATTTAAATAAACAAATAAAAAATAAGATAAACTCTCAGGAATAGATAAATAATAACAAAAAAATTGTAAAGTGGAGAAAGCGAGAGCGCGCGAATGCACTCAAGCAAACACAAACAGCACAGCATGATGCGTATTTTTTTTTAAAATTGACAAAAGAAATCAAAAATAAATCAAAAATAAAAATAAGTGGAAAAGGCGAGAGTGCGCGAGCACACAGGAGCAAAGACAAGCAGCGCAGCTTGATGCGTAGTAAAAAAAATAATAAATAGACAACTGGTCGACCTCATTAGAAATAAAAACCCAAAAGATTAGATAGACAAACAAACAAACACATAAATGTGGAGAGAAGGGCAGGGCGCGCAGGAGCAAAGGTAACCAGCAGACAGACCTGAATCCTTATCTTTACAAGGTCGACTCAGAACTTTGTTCAGTTTGTCTCGGTGACGGATAATGGAAGGAAGGGCAGGCAACTGGTCGACTTCATTTAAATAAACAAATAAAAAATAAGATAAACTCTCAGGAATAGATAAATAATAACAAAAATATTGTAAAGTGGAGAAAGCGAGAGCGCGCGAATGCACTCAAGCAAACACAAACAGCACAGCACGATGCGTATTTTTTTTAAAATTGACAAAATAAATCAAAAATAAATCAAAAATAAAAATAAGTGGAAAAGGCGAGAGTGCGCGAGCACACAGGAGCAAAGACAAGCAGCGCAGCTTGATGCGTAGTAAAAAAAATAATAAATAGACAACTGGTCGACCTCATTAGAAATAAAAAACCAAAAGATTAGATAGACAAACAAACAAACACATAAATGTGGAGAGAAGGGCAGTGCGCGCAGGAGCAAAGGTAAACAGCCGACAGACCTGAATCCTTATCTTTACAAGGTCGACCTCAGAACTTTGTTCAGTTTGTCTCGGTGACGGATCATGGAAGGAAGGGCAGGCAACTGGTCGACTTCATTTAAATAAACAAATAAAAAATAAGATAAACTCTCAGAAATAGATAAATAATAACAAAAAAATTGTAAAGGGGAGAAAGCGAGAGCGCGCAAATGCACTCAAGCAAACACAAACAGCACAGCATGATGCGTATTTTTTTTTAAAATTGACAAAAGAAATCAAAAATAAATCAAAAACAAAAATAAGTGGAAAAGGCGAGAGTACGCGAGCACACAGGAGCAAAGACAAGCAGCGCAGCTTGATGCGTAGTAAAAAAAATAATAAATAGACAACTGGTCGACCTCATTAGAAATAAAAACCCAAAAGATTAGATAGACAAACAAACAAACACATAAATGTGGAGAGAAGGCAGGGCGCGCAGGAACAAATGTAACCAGCAGACAGACCTGAATCCTTATCTTTACAAGGTCGAACTCAGAACTTTGTTCAGTTTGTCTCGGTGACGGATAATGGAAGGAAGGGCAGGCAACTGGTCGACTTCATTTAAATAAACAAATAAAAAATAAGATAAACTCTCAGGAATAGATAAATAATAACAAAAATATTCTACAGTGGAGAAAGCGAGAGCGCGCGAATGCACTCAAGCAAACACAAACACCACAGCACGATGCGTATTTTTTTTTAAATTGACAAAATAAATCAAAAATAAATCAATAAAAATAAGTGGAAAAGGCGAGAGTGCGCGAGCACACAGGAGCAAAGACAAGCAGCGCAGCTTGATGCGTAGTAAAAAAATAATAAATAGACAACTGGTCGACCTCATTAGAAATAAAAACCCAAAAGATTAGATAGACAAACAAACAAACACATAAATGTGGAGAGAAGGGCAGTGCGCGCAGGAGCAAAGGTAAACAGCAGACAGACCTGAATCCTTATCTTTACAAGGTCGACCTCAGAACTTTGTTCAGTTTGTCTCGGTGACGGATAATGGAAGGAAGGGCAGGCAACTGGTCGACTTCATTTAAATAAAAAAATAAAAAATAAGATAAACTCTCAGGAATAGATAAATAATAACAAAAAAATTGTAAAGTGGAGAAAGCAAGAGCCCGCGAATGCACTCAAGCAAACACAAACAGCACAGCACGATGCGTATTTTTTTAAAAAATTGACAAAATAAATCAAAAATAAATCAAAAATAAAAATAAGTGGAAAAGGCGAGAGTGCGCGAGCACACAGGAGCAAAGACAAGCAGCGCAGCTTGATGAGTAGTAAAAAAAATAATAAATAGACAACTGGTCCACCTCATTAAAATAAAAACCCAAAAGATTAGATAGACAAACAAACAAACACATAAATGTGGAGATGGGGCAGTGCGCGCAGGAGCAAAGGTAAACAGCAGACAGACCTGAATCCTTATCTTTACAAGGTCGACCTCAAACTTTGTTCAGTTTTCTCGGTGACGGATAATGGAAGGAAGGGCAGGCAACTGGTCGACTTCATTTAAATAAACAAATAAAAAATAAGATAAACTCTCAGGAATAGATAAATAATAACAAAAAAATTGTAAAGTGGAGAAAGCGAGAGCGCGCGAATGCACTCTAGCAAACACAAACAGCACAGCACGATGCGTATTTTTTTTTAAAATTGACAAAATAAATCAAAAATAAAAAAAATAAGTGGAAAAGGCAAGAGTGCGTGAGCACACAGGAGCAAAGACAAGCAGCGCAGCTTGATGCGTAGTAAAAGAAATAATAAATAGACAACTGGTCGACCTCATTAGAAATAAAAACCCAAAAGATTAGATAGACAAACAAACAAACACATAAATGTGGAGATGGGCAGTGCGCGCAGGAGCAAAGGTAAACAGCAGACAGACCTGAATCCTTATCTTTAAAAGGTCGACCTCAGAACTTTGTTCAGGTTGTCTCGGTGACGGATCATGGAAGGAAGGGCAGGCAACTGGTCGACTTCATTTAAATAAAAAAATAAAAAATAAGATAATCTCTCAGGAATAGATAAATAATAACAAAAAAATTGTAAAGTGGAGAAAGCGAGAGCGCGCGAATGCACTCAAGCAAACAGAAACAGCACAGCATGATGCGTATTTTTTTTTAAAATTGACAAAATAAATCAAAAATAAATCAAAAATAAAAATAAGTGGAAAAGGCGAGAGTGCGCGAGCACACAGGAGCAAAGACAAGCAGCGCAGTTTGATGCGTAGTAAAAAAAAATAATAAATAGACAACTGGTCGACCTCATTAGAAATAAAAACCCAGATGATTAGATAGACAAACAAACAAACACATAAATGTGGAGATGCGAAGTGCGCGCAGGAGCAAAGGTAAACAGCAGACAGACCTGAATCCTTATCTTTACATGGTCGACCTCAGAACTTTGTTCAGTTTGTCTCGGTGACGGATAATGGAAGGAAAGGCAGGCAACTGGTCGACTTCATTTAAATAAACAAATAAAAAATAAGATAAACTCTCAGGAATAGATAAATAATAACAAAAAAATTGCAAAGTGGAGAAAGCGAGAGCGCGCGAATTCACTCAAGCAAACACAAACAGCACAGCACGATGCGTATTTTTTTTTAAAATGACAAAATAAATCAAAAATAAATCAAAAATAAAAATAAGTGGAAAAGGCGAGAGTGCGCGAGCACACAGGAGCAAAGACAAGCAGCGCAGCCTGATGCGTAGTAAAAAAAATAATAAATAGACAACTGGTCGACCTCATTAGAAATAAAAACCCAGATGATTAGATAGACAAACAAACAAACACATAAATGTGGAAAGAAGGGCAGTGAGCGCAGGAGCAAAGGTAAACAGCAGACAGACCTGAATCTTTATCTTTACTAGGTCGACCTCAGAACTTTGTTCAGTTTGTCTCGGTGACGGATAATGGAAGGAAGGGCAGGCAACTGGTCGACTTCATTTAAATAAACAAATAAAAAATAAGATAAACTCTCAGGAATAGATAAATAATAACAAAAAAATTGTAAAGTGGAGAAAGCGAGAGCGCGCGAATGCACTCAAGCAAACACAAACAGCACAGCACGATGCGTATTTTTTTTAAATTGACAAAATAAATCAAAAATAAATCAAAAATAAAAATAAGTGGAAAAGGCGAGAGTGCGCGAGCACACAGGAGCAAAGACAAGCAGCGCAGCTTGATGTGTTGTAAAAAAAATAATAAATAGACAACTGGTCGACCTCATTAGAAATAAAAACCCAAAAGATTAGATAGACAAACAAACAAACACATAAATGTGGAGAAGTGCAGTGCGCGCAGGAACAAATGTAACCAGCAGACAGACCTGAATCCTTATCTTTACAAGGTCGAACTCAGAACTTTGTTCAGTTTGTCTCGGTGACGGATAATGGAAGGAAGGGCAGGCAACTGGTCGACTTCATTTAAATAAACAAATAAAAAATAAGATAAACTCTCAGGAATAGATAAATAATAACAAAAATATTGTAAAGTGGAGAAAGCGAGAGCGCGCGAATGCACTCAAGCAAACACAAATAGCACAGCACGATGCGTATTTTTTTTTAAATTGACAAAATAAATCAAAAATAAATCAAAAATAAAAATAAGTGGAAAAGGCGAGAGTGCGCGAGCACACAGTAGCAAAGACAAGCAGCGCAGCTTGATGCGTAGTAAAAAAAATAATAAATAGACAACTGGTCGACCTCATTAGAAATAAAAACCCAAAAGATTAGATAGACAAACAAACAAACACATAAATGTGGAGAGAAGGGCAGTGCGCGCAGGAGCAAAGGTAAACAGCAGACAGACCTGAATCCTTATCTTTACAAGGTCGACCTCAGAACTTTGTTCAGTTTGTCTCGGTGACGGATAATGGAAGGAAGGGCAGGCAACTGGTCGACTTCATTTAAATAAACAAATAAAAAATAAGATAAACTCTCAGGAATAGATAAATAATAACAAAAAAATTGTAAAGTGCAGAAAGCAAGAGCCCGCGAATGCACTCAAGCAAACACAAACAGCACAGCACGATGCGTATTTTTTTAAAAAATTGACAAAATAAATCAAAAATAAATCAAAAACAAAAATAAGTGGAAAAGGCGAGAGTGCGCGAGCACACAGGAGCAAAGACAAGCAGCGCAGCTTGATGAGTAGTAAAAAAAATAATAAATAGACAACTGGTCCACCTCATTAAAAATAAAAACCCAAAAGATTAGATAGACAAACAAACAAACACATAAATGTGGAGATGGGCAGTGCGCGCAGGAGCAAAGGTAAACAGCAGACAGACCAGAATCCTTATCTTTACAAGGTCGACCTCAAACTTTGTTCAGTTTTTCTCGGTGACGGATAATGGAAGGAAGGGCAGGCAACTGGTCGACTTCATTTAAATAAACAAATAAAAAATAAGATAAACTCTCAGGAATAGATAAATAATAACAAAAATTGTAAAGTGGAGAAAGCGAGAGCGCGCGAATGCACTCTAGCAAACACAAACAGCACAGCACGATGCGTATTTTTTTTTAAAATTGACAAAATAAATCAAAAATAAAAATAAGTGGAAAAGGCAAGAGTGCGTGAGCACACAGGAGCAAAGACAAGCAGCGCAGCTTGATGCGTAGTAAAAGAAATAATAAATAGACAACTGGTCGACCTCATTAGAAATAAAAACCCAAAAGATTAGATAGACAAACAAACAAACACATAAATGTGGAGATGGGCAGTGCGCGCAGGAGCAAAGGTAAACAGCAGACAGACCTGAATCCTTATCTTTAAAAGGTCGACCTCAGAACTTTGTTCAGGTTGTCTCGGTGACGGATCATGGAAGGAAGGGCAGGCAACTGGTCGACTTCATTTAAATAAAAATAAAAAATAAGATAATCTCTCAGGAATAGATAAATAATAACAAAAAAATTGTAAAGTGGAGAAAGCGAGAGCGCGCGAATGCACTCAAGCAAACAGAAACAGCACAGCATGATGCGTATTTTTTTTTAAAATTGACAAAATAAATCAAAAATAAATCAAAAATAAAAATAAGTGGAAAAGGCGAGAGTGCGCGAGCACACAGGAGCAAAGACAAGCAGCGCAGTTTGATGCGTAGTAAAAAAAAATAATAAATAGACAACTGGTCGACCTCATTAGAAATAAAAACCCAGATGATTAGATAGACAAACAAACAAACACATAAATGTGGAGATGCGAAGTGCGCGCAGGAGCAAAGGTAAACAGCAGACAGACCTGAATCCTTATCTTTACATGGTCGACCTCAGAACTTTGTTCAGTTTGTCTCGGTGACGGATAATGGAAGGAAAGGCAGGCAACTGGTCGACTTCATTTAAATAAACAAATAAAAAATAAGATAAACTCTCAGGAATAGATAAATAATAACAAAAAAATTGTAAAGTGGAGAAAGCGAGAGCGCGCGAATGCACTCAAGCAAACACAAACAGCACAGCACGATGCGTATTTTTTTTTAAAATGGACAAAATAAATCAAAAATAA
>NW_025960103.1:0-33769 GCF_023159225.1 Perognathus longimembris pacificus | reverse complement strand
CCAGGAACTCAGGACACTGAGATTTAAGGATCATGGTTGGAAGCCACTCCAGGCAGAAAAGTCGATGAGAATCTCATCTCTAATTAACCACATTCTGACAGTAGGGTCTCTAGTATAACTAGGATGGCTTCTTATAAAGTGGGACCTGGACAGATTTGCACAAAATGCTCTTTGGAGAAAATGCAGTATGAAAGAAAATAAAGGCTGCTCCTATTTCTGCTTTCTCTACAAAGTGTGTCGGAATTCAGAGTTCTTCAAGCTCTTCAGTACCTAGGACAGTGAACCAGAAATGATTAGGAAACATCTTACCTGATGCTGTCTTCTGTTTACCTTATGCTGTCTTCTGTACACACTGGCCAGACTCAGACTCGAGTAAAGTTTTACAATACTTTCTTTACCAGATGTCCTGTCCTGTCAGTCCACAGCTTCTCAACACAAATGTAAGAGCAGTAATCAGAAAGCAAGGAGACACAGCTTGTAACCAGTGGCCCACACCTATACTCCTAGCTATTCAGAAGGCTGAGATCTGAAGATCGTGGTTTGAAGCCAGGCTATGCAGGAAAATAAGACTTATCAACTTAAATGTAGAACTGTAGCTCAAGTGGGAGAGTACTAACCTTGAGCAAAAATGTTCAGGGACAAAACACAATTCCTAAGTTAAGGATCCACCAACACACACACACACACACACACACACACACACACACACACTCTCTCTCTCTCTCTCTCACTCTCTCTCTCAAATAAAAACAGAGACTGGGTTTTAATACAAGTAATTTTGAAGCAATACCCTTGGAGAACTGTTACAGAAAAGGAGTACTGTAGACTCCATTTTGTCCTTGTTAGCATTTCCCTAGCCTCAGGGCCTCAGCTCCTCCCACTAGCCCCCAGATCCACCTATACCTAAGGAGCCACTCCTACTCCTACTCACTACCTACCTACTTCCCCTTTATCCCCAGAGAGAGAAGCTGCCACCTGCATAAGGTGCAGACTGCCACATAGCTCTACTCCGCAGAAAAGTGCGATGCTATATAGGCGACAGAGGAAAAACAAAACAAAAAGTCACACAGAAGCTCCTTACTAGAAAACTTTAGTAAAACCAGTCTTAAGGGAACTGATTGGGTAAAGGGATGAGGTTCAGTGTTGAGTTGCTTGCCTAGCTTGTAGGAGGCCTTGAAACACAATAAATTTTAAATTCATCAAAAAGAAAATTAAATGCCTTTCAATGTGGAACAAATTGTGTTTAAGAGCTATGTAATAAAAATAAAATGTTTCCCACACAGCTCCTCAGCCCCTAACCCACAATCACAGCAGGACAAGACCAAAAGCAAAACTGAATGCATAGCAAAGACTCAGAGGCTTCGGCAGGGGCCTAGGGTCACTGAAGTTGTTACAAAGCAGGACAAAATAGGCTGCCCTTCCTCACACATGCCTTCACCTCGTTCTCCAGGCCCCAGGATGGATATGAAAGTATAAATGAAAACTTGATGTAGACTTGAAGAGAGGCCAGGGGCCTGGGCAAGGCATAAGTTCTCCAGAGCAGGTTCTAATGGGGGCCATCCACACTGTTCTACCTTGGGCTATCGAGCCAGAACCTCTATTCATGATTCCAAGCTTCCAGGCTCTACAGTTTTTATTCTGACACTCTGTGCATTTTCTCTTCAAAATGCCTACAAAGGCTGGAAATCATGAAGATCAAAGGCGGCATAAAAAGAACCTGGGCTAAGAGCTGAGGTACTTGCCTAGCTTGTGGAAGGTCATGGAACACAATACCACTGGAACTCACAAAAAAGAAAGTGAAATACTTTTGTATGCCTAATAAAATGTGGCTCACTCCTGTCATCCTAGCTACTCAAGAGGCAGAGACGAGAGGATCCAGGTTCAAAGCCAGCTCAGGCAGGAAAGTTCTAAGACTGTTATCTCCAATGACCAACCAGAAAACCAGAAGTGGCGCTGTGACTCAGGTGATAGAGCACTAGTCTTCAGCCGAAGACCTTGAGGACAGAACTCAGGCACACAGTTCACACCTCACATCCAGCAAAGAAAAACATTTAAATAAATAAAAGTTTTAAAATAAATGTGTGTAAGAAAGACCTATATGATAAAAATGAAAATATTTTTTTTGCCAATCCTAGAGCTTGAACTCATGCTCTAGGCACTGTCCCTGAGCTTCTTTTGCTCAAAGGAAGTACTCTACCACTTGAGCCACATCAACACTTGCTGCTTTTTCTGTTTGTGCTGCTGAGGAATCCAACAGAGGGTTTGATGAATGCTAGGCGAGCACCCTACCACTAAGCCACATTCCCACCCCCAAATATCTTTTTGTGCTGGTCCTGGGGCTTGAACTCAGGCATGAGCCCTCTACAACTTGAGACACAGCTCTGCTTCCACTAGAGGTTTTTTTGTTGTTGATTGGTGATATAGAGCCTCATGGACTTTGCTACCAGGGCTGGATTCATACTGCAATCAACAGATTTTGGCCTCCTGAGTACATAGGATTACAGGCATAAGGAAAAAACATTTTCCACACATCCCCTCCACCCTAAACTCCGTGCCCTCTGCAAGACCTGGATTGGGGCCTATGTTCTCCTAACCAAGATTTGTTGGGGTCCACGGAGCCCATCCTACATTGGACTGGACACCTACCATTCCAACGCTCAACACTTAGGCCTCTCCTCTGTTGAGTGGGATCAAAGCCATGGATGATGGAAGGAAAAACAGGAAAAGGCCATTTAGGCCACACTTTCTGCTCCTGCCTTCTGCTACCTCCATCCAGCTCCTAATGAGACATCTCACGCCAGGCCTGGGGGCAGTGATGGCCCACTGAGACCACCATGGGACAAGACTCAGCATAAAGGTGCTTGCCTGCCTGGCATGGAATGCTCCAAAAACTACACAAAATACCTTGGTATGCCAAGTAAAATGTGCAATAAACAAGAGAGGCAGGCTGAACTTCACCACACACTTTCACAAATACCCCAACACCCATGCCCTGAGCCTGCCTAGACTGGAATCACCATCTAAAGTCTCTGCAGTGACTGGAAGCCTGGATCCAGAAGCCTGGTTTGGGGACTGTTGTAATGTAAATTATCAGAGAAACCACATTCTGAAGGATCCAATCTTGGAGTCATTATTAGAATGCAAATAGTCTATAGGCAGGCAATTGTTACAATGGCCTGCTGCCCCCAAATATATTTATCACTGTTAGGAAACAGGCTAGAGAGGAAAGAAAGAACAAAAACTATACTAACAAACTAATTCAGCTCCAAGAGCTGATTTGGGACACCATGTTGACCAGAGATGAGACAGGAGACAGGACACAGGATGCAAACACGGAGATGTATGGGATGGTATAATGGCACCAGTGGTTGTCTGGGCCCTAAATATGGTAAAGTCAGGGGACAGGGTAATAGGAAGCTGCTATTCACAAGCACTGGACTGACAGGTTCAGTAACCTACAAGGGAAGTACTCACACCTGTCTCCAGGAATTCAGGCACAACCATCAACAGGGGGTCAGAATTCCCTCCCTCCACCATGAAGAAGAGATGCCAGACCCTACAATTCAACATGTGGCCAAGATGGCACCGGAGAGACCTGACCTCCTTACTTCAGGGCCTAGCCACCCTGAAGCCACTACAGGAAGGCCACAAACGAACAAACAAGAGAGGAAGGCCGCACTTCTGCACACACAAACACCGCACACCCATGTTCTGGACCTGAAAGTGCCAGCTAAAAGTTTGACAATGACTGAAGCCGGCTATGGACGCCTGGTTTGGGGACTGGCCTCGCCCAAGCCACTTTAGGAGAAGCAGATGGTATTTCTCCACACTGTCCCTCACCTGTATCCATGCCCTGGGCCTGCCTAGACTGAAAGTGCCAACTAAAAGCCAGCTCTAGAAGCCTGGTTTGGGGACTGGCCTGACCAAAGCCACTTCAGGAAGGACACAAACCAACAGAGAGAGGCAGGAAGGCAGGTAATACAAACCAACACCCATGCCATGGGCCTTCCAAACTGAAAGCACTGGCTCTGCAGTGACTGGGAGCCAGCTCTGGAGGCGTGGTTTGAGGCCTAGCCTCACTGAAGCCACTTCAGGAAGGGCACAAACAAGCAAACAGGAGAGGCAGGCCCCACTCCTCCACACTTTCACAAACACCCCACAACCATGGCCTGGGCCTGCCAAAACTGAAAGCCCGCTAAATGCTCAGCACTGACTGGGGAAGCCAGCTCTGGAGGCCTGTTTTGAGTTGTTAGCCTCACAAAAGCCACTTCAGGAAGGGCCCAATAGAGCAAACAGGAGAGGCAGGCCATGCTTCTCCACACACATTCACAAGCACCCCACACCCATGCCCTGGGCCACACCTGCCTGGAGGCTCAGCTTAGCTCTGTCTTCTGGAGTTGCCTCAAGGTCAGCTCGGTGCACCTGGGTTAGGTGTTCTCCACAAACAGGCTGCACCTGCGCATGGTCAGCGTTCCTCCAGGCTTCCCCACACAGACAAGCGGCGGCTGCCTGGTAGAACGGGTGTACAGAAGCCCAGGCCCACCACCGAGCCACAGTGAGCCTGACTAGCTTTGTAGGCCCGAACACAACTAGAGGGCCCTCAGAGAAAGGAGCTGCTTCCTAGCCTCAGTGGCAAGTCTGCTTGTTCCAGGCAGAACTGACCTAAACCAGTCCAGTGCACCTTGACCTCGCACTTCCTCTTTGCCCCTCCCCTCTTGATCTGTGATGTCCTATAAGCCCTGCCCCTTCACCTCACTTCCTGTCTCATGCTCCACCTCTTTCAAGCTGATGCTGCATAAGCCCCACCCCTGCAGCTCTCACTTCCACCCCCGTGCCCCTCCCCTCTCATGCTGTGATACCCCATAAACCAGGCCCCTTTAGCTCTAGCTTCCAGGCTCTTGCCCCGCCCCTCTGTGCTGTGATGCCACAAAAGCCCCACCCCTGCATCTCAGGCCCCACTCCTCCACACACTTCCACAGCCACCCTACAACCGTGGCATGGGCCTGCAAAGACAAAGCCATAGCTAAAAGGATCGGCATTGACGAAACCAGCTCCTGGTTTGAGGCCTAGCCTCACCAAAGCCACATCAGGAAGGGCCCAAAAGAGCAAACAGGGGAGCAGGCTGCACTTCTCCACACACTTTCACAAACACCCCACACTCATTCCCTGGTCCCCACCTGGCAGGAAGCTCAGCTTAGCTCTGCTTGTCTTCCGGAGTTGCCTCAAGGTCAGCTCGGTGCACCTGGGTCCAGCCTTCTCCACCAACAAGCTGCATCTGCGCACGGTCGTCCAGGCTTCCCAACATGGAAAAGTGGCTGCTGCCTGTGGGACGGGTGTATGGAAGCCCAGACCCACCACCAAACCACAGTGAGCCTGACCAGCTTTGTAGGCCCGAACACAACTAGAGGACCCTCAGAGAAAGGAGCTCTTCCTTAGCCACCTGCAGGTCTGCTGGTTCAAGGCAGAGCAACCTAAACCAGTCCAGCGCCCAAGCTACGCCCCTTGACCTCTGACTTCCCCTCCCCTCTTGTTCTGTGTCACACCATAAGCACTGTCCCTTCACCTCTCACTTCCTTGCCCTTGGCCCTCCCCTCTCACGTTGTGATGCCCCAGAAGCACCGCCCATGCACCTCAAGCTTCCAGGTTCTTGCTCCACCTCCCCGCCCCCTAGATGCTCCTTCTGCCCCAGCACCTCACACTTACACACCCTTACCCCTCCCCTCTCCTGCTGTGATGCCCCACAAGCCACCCCCCCCTGCACCTCAGGCCCCACTCCTCCACACACATTCACAGCCAACCACAACCATTGCCTGGGGATGCCAAGGCTGAAAGCACAAGCACAAGCTAAAGCTAAAGGCTCCGAAGGCCTGGTTTGAGGCCAGCCTCAACAAAGTCACTTCAGGAAGGGCACAAATGAGCAAACACGAGAGGCAGGCCGTGCTCCTCCACACATTCATCCCCACCCCACAACCTTGGTCAGGGCCTGCCCCACCTCAGGACCTGGCCGCGGCCTCCACGGCGCCCTCCGGGGCCGGGCTTTCCCTCGGCCCCGCTCCGCCCTCGGCCCCCCGCCGGCTACGGGGCGACCACGGGCGACCCGGGACCACAGGCCCGGAGGGCCGGGCGCGGAGCACTCCCCTCAGGTCTCCGCCCGAGGCGGAAGGCCGCGCCGCCCGGGCCTCGGCGGCCCCGGCCCCGCACTGCGGCGGGAGCTGGGCGGGAGCTGGGCGGCGCCCGGCGTCCCGACGCCCACACCTCCAGGACGGGGAGGGGCCGGGAGGGAGCCCGGGTCACCCCGCCGGAGGGAAGCGGGGAGGGCGGCGTGACTGTTTACCTTTCCTCCCGCCCGCGCCTCGCCCCGCGGGCCGGGCCCAGCGCCTCTCCCGGCGACCGCCACGCGCAGCCCTGGCCCCGGCCCAGGAAGCCCACGGTGACTCAGCGATTTCCCCACCCGCCGATTCCCCCGCCTCTCCGGCCTCTCGTGTGAAATCTCGCGATATCGCCGATGGGTAGGCCCGGCGCCCGCCGCAGCTCCCAGCGCCCGGCCGTGGAGGGAAGTCGGGCCGTGCCCTTTGAGTAACTTTGGTTTACAATGAGTGAAGCAGCCGCCGGTGGCTCCCGCCCGCCGTCCCAGCTACTCAGGAGGCTGAGCTCTGAGAATTGCGGGGCAAGGCCAGCCCGGGCAGCCAAGTCCGTGAGCGTCTTGGGTGCTGACCCTGAGTGTTTGTGCTCAAGGCTGCAGCTCTACTTGCAGATTTGTGTGGTTGACTGGAGATAAGAATCTCATGGACTTTTCTGCCTGGCCTGGGCCGGCTTCGAACCATGATCCTCTGATCCCAGCCTCCTGAAAAGCTGGGACTAAAGGCAAAAGCCACCTGCACGCAGCTTTGTTCAACTGGTAGAGCACTAGCCTTGCGCACAAACGCTCAGAGACAGTACCCAGGCCGTGAGTTCAAGTCCCAGGAACAGCATGAGTACATGCAGCACACGTGCATGTGCGTGTGCACACTCACACACAATCTTCTCTGTAGGTCTTAAAATTGCCAAGACTGCACCATCATGCATGTGTCACTGTAGGGAGCATTGGAAAGGAGTGTTCACCAGTGTTGTTAAGCGTAAGCCGCAGTTTATGGTTTCAAGGAGAAAATGAAGCATATGACCAAGGGTCATCAAATGTTTAAGAAGCACTGTGGGGGGCTGGGGATATAGCCTAGTGGCAAGAGTGCCTGCCTCGGATACACGAGGCCCTAGGTTCGATTCCCCAGCACCACATATACAGAAAACAGCCAGAAGGGGCGCTGTGGCTCAAGTGGCAGAGTGCTAGCCTTGAGCGGGAAGAAGCCAGGGACAGTGCTCAGGCCCTGAGTCCAAGGCCCAGGACTGGCAAAAAAAAAAAAAAAAAAAAAAAAGAAGCACTTTGGGCTCACACCTGTAATCCCAGGAACTCAGGACACTGAGATTTAAGGATCATGGTTGGAAGCCACTCCAGGCAGAAAAGTCGATGAGAATCTCATCTCTAATTAACCACATTCTGACAGTAGGGTCTCTAGTATAACTAGGATGCTTCTTATAAAGTGGGACCTGGACAGATTTGCACAAAATGCTCTTTGGAGAAAATGCAGTATGAAAGAAAATAAAGGCTGCTCCTATTTCTGCTTTCTCTACAAAGTGTGTCGGAATTCAGAGTTCTTCAAGCTCTTCAGTACCTAGGACAGTGAACCAGAAATGATTAGGAAACATCTTACCTGATGCTGTCTTCTGTTTACCTTATGCTGTCTTCTGTACACACTGGCAGACTCAGACTCGAGTAAAGTTTTACAATACTTTCTTTACCAGATGTCCTGTCCTGTCAGTCCACAGCTTCTCAACACAAATGTAAGAGCAGTAATCAGAAAGCAAGGAGACACAGCTTGTAACCAGTGGCCCACACCTATACTCCTAGCTATTCAGAAGGCTGAGATCTGAAGATCGTGGTTTGAAGCCAGGCTATGCAGGAAAATAAGACTTATCAACTTAAATGTAGAACTGTAGCTCAAGTGGGAGAGTACTAACCTTGAGCAAAAATGTTCAGGGACAAAACACAATTCCTAAGTTAAGGATCCACCAACACACACACACACACTCTCTCTCTCTCTCTCTCTCTCTCTCTCTCTCACTCTCTCTCTCAAAAAAAAACAGAGACTGGGTTTTAATACAAGTAATTTTGAAGCAATACCCTTGGAGAACTGTTACAGAAAAGGAGTACTGTAGACTCCATTTTGTCCTTGTTAGCATTTCCCTAGCCTCAGGGCCTCAGCTCCTCCCACTAGCCCCAGATCCACCTATACCTAAGGAGCCACTCCTACTCACTACCTACCTACTTCCCCTTTATCCCCAGAGAGAGAAGCTGCCACCTGCATAAGGTGCAGACTGCCACATAGCTCTCTCTCCCGTGGGAACTATAGCCCCACTAATAAACCTTCTTATGAACCTTTTTCTCCTGTCTGTGATTATCTCCACATGGTCCTCTGGGATGGCCGGGACAGATCCTTTCAGTTTCTCAGCAGGACTCTCCTTTTCGTTTATTTTTAATTTTGTTTTGTTTTGCCAGTCCTGGGCCTTGGACTCAGGGCCTGAGCACTGTCCCTGGCTCCTTTTTGATCAAGGCTAGAGCACTCTACCACTTGAGCCACAGCGCCCCTTCTGGATTTTTCTATATATGTGGTGCTGAGGAATCGAACCCAGGGCTTCATGTGATTTTTAATTTTGATACTATCATTTTATATGACCAAAAGCACATAGGCATTGCACCTTTGTATTCCTCCCCTTACTATCATCCTTTAGTTTCACAGTGTGTGACTGCATAGTTATTTCATTGTGTGTGTGTGCACACGCCTGTCCTTGTGCTTGAATGTAAGGCCTGGGCTTTTTTGTATTTCTTTTGGGGGGGGGCGGGACTCAAGGATGATGTTCTATCAGTTAATCCACAGCTCTGCTTTCAGATTTCTGGTAGTTCACTGGAGGTGTCAGATGGACTTTTCTGCCCCGGGCTGCCTTCCAACTGTGACCCTCAGATCTCAGCACCACAGCAGGCGGGATCACAGGTGTGAGCCCCCACCTCCCTTCCTGTTCGGTTTTGTGAACTAGTCTCTGCCCCTCCACCCTTCAACCTCCCAAGTCCTAAATTACAGGCATCCGGCACCACACCCACTCAGTCTCTCTCTCCCAAATCTGGTCCACTTCTCCTTAGTCGCAGAGCTGGGACCGGCCTGGGGCCCCCGCCGGCGACCCTCCCGGAAGGACTGGCCGCGGCCTCCACGGCGCCCTCCGGGGCCGGGCTTTCCCTCGGCCCCGCTCCGCCCTCGGCCCCCCGCCGGCTACGGGGGCTACCACGGGCGACCCGGGACCGCAGGCCCGGAGGGCCGGGCGCGGGGCACTCCCCTCAGGTCTCCGCCCGAGGCGGAAGGCCGCGCCGCCCGGGCCTCGGCGGCCCGGCCCCGCACTGCAGCGGGAGCTGGGCGGGAGCTGGGCGGCGCCCGGCGTCCCGACGCCCACACCTCCAGGACGGGGAGGGGCCGGGAGGGAGCCCGGGTCACCCCGCCGGAGGGAAGCGGGGAGGGCGGCGTGACTGTTTACCTTTCCTCCCGCCCGCGCCTCGCCCCGCGGGCCGGGCCCAGCGCCTCTCCCGGCGACCGCCACGCGCAGCCCTGGCCCCGGCCCAGGAAGCCCGCGGTGACTCAGCGATTTCCCCACCGCCGATTCCCGCCTCTCCGGCCTCTCGTGTGAAATCTCGCGATATCGCCGATGGGTAGGCCCGGAGCCCGCCGCAGCTCCCAGCTTCCGGCTGTGGAGGGAAGTCGGGCCGTGCCCTTTGAGTAACTTTGGTTTACAATGAGTGAAGCAGCCGCCGGTGGCTCCCGCCCGCCGTCCCAGCTACTCAGGAGGCTGAGCTCTGAGAATTGCGGGGCAAGGCCAGCCCGGGCAGCCAAGTCCGTGAGTGTCTTGGGTGCTGGCCCTGAGTGTTTGTGCTCAAGGCTGCAGCTCTACTTGCAGATTTGTGTGGTTGACTGGAGATAAGAATCTCATGGACTTTTCTGCCTGGCCTGGGCCGGCTTCGAACCATGATCCTCTGATCCCAGCCTCCTGAAAAGCTGGGACTAAAGGCAAAAGCCACCTGCACGCAGCTTTGTTCAAGTGGTAGAGCACTAGCCTTGCGCACAAACGCTCAGAGACAGTACCCAGGCCGTGAGTTCAAGTCCCAGGAACAGCATGAGTACATGCAGCACACGTGCATGTGCGTGTGCACACTCACACACAATCTTCTCTGTAGGTCTTAAAATTGCCAAGACTGCACCATCATGCATGTGTCACTGTAGGGAGCATTGGAAAGGAGTGTTCACCAGTGTTGTTAAGTGTAAGCTGCAGTTTATGGTTTCAAGGAGAAAATGAAGCATATGACCAAGGGTCATCAAATGTTTAAGAAGCACTGTGGGGGGCTGGGGATATAGCCTAGTGGCAAGAGTGCCTGCCTCGGATACACGAGGCCCTAGGTTCGATTCCCCAGCACCACATATACAGAAAACGGCCAGAAGGGGCGCTGTGGCTCAAGTGGCAGAGTGCTAGCCTTGAGCGGGAAGAAGCCAGGGACAGTGCTCAGGCCCTGAGTCCAAGGCCCAGGACTGGCAAAAAAAAAAAAAAAAAAAGAAGCACTTTGGGCTCACACCTGTAATCCCAGGAACTCAGGACACTGAGATTTAAGGATCATGGTTGGAAGCCACTCCAGGCAGAAAAGTCGATGAGAATCTCATCTCTAATTAACCACATTCTGACAGTAGGGTCTCTAGTATAACTAGGATGCTTCTTATAAAGTGGGACCTGGACAGATTTGCACAAAATGCTCTTTGGAGAAAATGCAGTATGAAAGAAAATAAAGGCTGCTCCTATTTCTGCTTTCTCTACAAAGTGTGTCAGAATTCAGAGTTCTTCAAGCTCTTCAGTGCCTAGGACAGTGAACCAGAAATGATTAGGAAACATCTTACCTGATGCTGTCTTCTGTTTACCTTATGCTGTCTTCTGTACACACTGGCCAGACTCAGACTCGAGTAAAGTTTTACAATACTTTCTTTACCAGATGTCCTGTCCTGTCAGTCCACAGCTTCTCAACACAAATATAAGAGCAGTAATCAGAAAGCAAGGAGACACAGCTTGTAACCAGTGGCCCACACCTATACTCCTAGCTATTCAGAAGGCTGAGATCTGAAGATCGTGGTTTGAAGCCAGGCTATGCAGGAAAATAAGACTTATCAACTTAAATGTAGAACTGTAGCTCAAGTGGGAGAGTACTAACCTTGAGCAAAAATGTTCAGGGACAAAACACAATTCCTAAGTTAAGGATCGACCAACACACACACACACACACACACACACACACACTCTCTCTCTCTCTCTCTCTCTCTCTCTCTCTCACTCTCTCTCTCAAAAAAAAACAGAGACTGGGTTTTAATACAAGTAATTTTGAAGCAATACCCTTGGAGAACTGTTACAGAAAAGGAGTACTGTAGACTCCATTTTGTCCTGTTAGCATTTCCCTAGCCTCAGGGCCTCAGCTCCTCCCACTAGCCCCCAGATCCACCTATACCTAAGGAGCCACTCCTACTCACTACCTACCTACTTCCCCTTTATCCCCAGAGAGAGAAGCTGCCACCTGCATAAGGTGCAGACTGCCACATAGCTCTCTCTCCCGTGGGAACTATAGCCCCACTAATAAACCTTCTTATGAACCTTTTTCTCCTGTCTGTGATTATCTCCACATGGTCCTCTGGGATGGCCGGGAAAGATCCTTTCAGTTCTCAGCAGGACTCTCCTTTTAGTTTATTTTTAATTTTGTTTTGTTTTGCCAGTCCTGGGCTTGGACTCAGGGCCTGAGCACTGTCCCTGGCTCCTTTTTGATCAAGGCTAGAGCACTCTACCACTTGAGCCACAGTGCCCCTTCTGGATTTTTCTATATATGTGGTGCTGAGGAATCGAACCCAGGCTTCATGTGATTTTTAATTTTGATACTATCATTTTATATGACCAAAAGCACATAAGCATTGCACCTTCGTATTCCTCCCCTTACTATCATCCTTTAGTTTCACAGTGTGTGACTGCATAGTTATTTCATTGTGTGTGTGTGCACACGCCTGTCCTTGTGCTTGAATGTAAGGCCTGGGCTTTTTTGTATTTCTTTTGGGGGGGGGGGGGGCGGGACTCAAGGATGATGTTCTATCAGTTAATCCACAGCTCTGCTTTCAGATTTCTGGTAGTTCACTGGAGATGTCAGATGGACTTTTCTGCCCCGGGCTGCCTTCCAACTGTGACCCTCAGATCTCAGCACCACAGCAGGCGGGATCACAGGGGTGAGCCCCCACTTCCCTTCCTGTTCGGTTTTGTGAACTAGTCTCTGCCCCTCCACCCTTCAACCTCCCAAGTCCTAAATTACAGGCATCCGGCACCACAGCCACTCAGTCTCTCTCTCCCAAATCTGGTCCACTTCTCCTTAGTCGCAGAGCCGGGACCGGCCTGGGGCCCCCGCCGGCGACCCTCCCGGAAGGACCTGGCCGCGGCCTCCACGGCGCCCTCCGGGGCCGGGCTTTCCCTCGGCCCCGCTCCGCCCTCGGCCCCCCGCCGGCTACAGGGCGACCACGGGCGACCCGGGACCGCAGGCCCGGAGGGCCGGGCGCGGAGCACTCCCCTCAGGTCTCCGCCCGAGGCGGAAGGCCGCGCCGCCCGGGCCTCGGCGGCCCCGGCCCCGCACTGCGGCGGGAGCTGGGCGGGAGCTGGGCGGCGCCCGGCGTCCCGACGCCCCCCACCTCCAGGACGGGGAGGGGGCCGGGAGGGAGCCCGGGTCACCCCGCCGGAGGGAAGCGGGGAGGGCGGCGTGACTGTTTACCTTTCCTCCCGCCCGCGCCTCGCCCCGCGGGCCGGGCCCCAGCGCCTCTCCCGGCGACCGCCACGCGCAGCCCTGGCCCCGGCCCAGGAAGCCCGCGGTGACTCAGCGATTTCCCCACCGCCGATTCCCGCCTCTCCGGCCTCTCGTGTGAAATCTCGCGATATCACCGATGGGTAGGCCCGGCGCCCGCCGCAGCTCCCAGCGCCCGGCCGTGGAGGGAAGTCGGGCCGTGCCCTTTGAGTAACTTTGGTTTGCAATGAGTGAAGCAGCCGCCGGTGGCTCCCGCCCGCCGTCCCAGCTACTCAGGAGGCTGAGCTCTGAGAATTGCGGGGCAAGGCCAGCCCGGGCAGCCAAGTCCGTGAGCGTCTTGGGTGCTGACCCTGAGTGTTTGTGCTCAAGGCTGCAGCTCTACTTGCAGATTTGTGTGGTTGACTGGAGATAAGAATCTCATGGACTTTTCTGCCTGGCCTGGGCCGGCTTCGAACCATGATCCTCTGATCCCAGCCTCCTGAAAAGCTGGGACTAAAGGCAAAAGCCACCTGCACGCAGCTTTGTTCAACTGGTAGAGCACTAGCCTTGCGCACAAACGCTCAGAGACAGTACCCAGGCCGTGAGTTCAAGTCCCAGGAACAGCATGAGTACATGCAGCACACGTGCATGTGCGTGTGCACACTCACACACAATCTTCTCTGTAGGTCTTAAAATTGCCAAGACTGCACCATCATGCATGTGTCACTGTAGGGAGCATTGGAAAGGAGTGTTCACCAGTGTTGTTAAGTGTAACCTGCAGTTTATGGTTTCAAGGAGAAAATGAAGCATATGACCAAGGGTCATCAAATGTTTAAGAAGCACTGTGGGGGGCTGGGGATATAGCCTAGTGGCAAGAGTGCCTGCCTCGGATACACGAGGCCCTAGGTTCGATTCCCCAGCACCACATATACAGAAAACGGCCAGAAGGGGCGCTGTGGCTCAAGTGGCAGAGTGCTAGCCTTGAGCGGGAAGAAGCCAGGGACAGTGCTCAGGCCCTGAGTCCAAGGCCCAGGACTGGCAAAAAAAAAAAAAAAAAAAAAAAAGAAGCACTTTGGGCTCACACCTGTAATCCCAGGAACTCAGGACACTGAGATTTAAGGATCATGGTTGGAAGCCACTCCAGGCAGAAAAGTCGATGAGAATCTCATCTCTAATTAACCACATTCTGACAGTAGGGTCTCTAGTATAACTAGGATGCTTCTTATAAAGTGGGACCTGGACAGATTTGCACAAAATGCTCTTTGGAGAAAATGCAGTATGAAAGAAAATAAAGGCTGCTCCTATTTCTGCTTTCTCTACAAAGTGTGTCGGAATTCAGAGTTCTTCAAGCTCTTCAGTACCTAGGACAGTGAACCAGAAATGATTAGGAAACATCTTACCTGATGCTGTCTTCTGTTTACCTTATGCTGTCTTCTGTACACCTTATGCTGTCTTCTGTACACACTGGCCAGACTCAGACTCGAGTAAAGTTTTACAATACTTTCTTTACCAGATGTCCTGTCCTGTCAGTCCACAGCTTCTCAACACAAATGTAAGAGCAGTAATCAGAAAGCAAGGAGACACAGCTTGTAACCAGTGGCCCACACCTATACTCCTAGCTATTCAGAAGGCTGAGATCTGAAGATCGTGGTTTGAAGCCAGGCTATGCAGGAAAATAAGACTTATCAACTTAAATGTAGAACTGTAGCTCAAGTGGGAGAGTACTAACCTTGAGCAAAAATGTTCAGGGACAAAACACAATTCCTAAGTTAAGGATCCACCAACACACACACACACACTCTCTCTCTCTCTCTCTCTCTCTCTCAAAAAAAAAAACAGAGACTGGGTTTTAATACAATTAATTTTGAAGCAATACCCTTGGAGAACTGTTACAGAAAAGGAGTACTGTAGACTCCATTTTGTCCTTGTTAGCATTTCCCTAGCCTCAGGGCCTCAGCTCCTCCCACTAGCCCCCAGATCCACCTATACCTAAGGAGCCACTCCTACTCACTACCGTACCTACTTCCTCTTTATCCCCAGAGAGAGAAGCTGCCACCTGCATAAGGTGCAGACTGCCACATAGCTCTCTCTCCCGTGGGAACTATAGCCCCCACTAATAAACCTTCTTATGAACCTTTTTCTCCTGTCTGTGATTATCTCCCACATGGTCCTCTGGGATGGCCGGGACAGATCCTTTCAGTTCTCAGCAGGACTCTCCTTTTAGTTTATTTTTAATTTTGTTTTGTTTTGCCAGTCCTGGGCCTTGGACTCAGGGCCTGAGCACTGTCCCTGGCTCCTTTTTGATCAAGGCTAGAGCACTCTACCACTTGAGCCACAGCGCCCCTTCTGGATTTTTCTATATATGTGGTGCTGAGGAATCGAACCCAGGGCTTCATGTGATTTTTAATTTTGATACTATCATTTTATATGACCAAAAGCACATAGGCATTGCACCTTTGTATTCCTCCCCTTACTATCATCCTTTAGTTTCACAGTGTGTGACTGCATAGTTATTTCATTGTGTGTGTGTGCACACGCCTGTCCTTGTGCTTGAATGTAAGGCCTGGGCTTTTTTGTATTTTTTTTTTGTGGGGGGGGGGCGGGACTCAAGGATGATGTTCTATCAGTTAATCCACAGCTCTGCTTCAGATTTCTGGTAGTTCACTGGAGGTGTCAGATGGACTTTTCTGCCCCGGGCTGCCTTCCAACTGTGACCCTCAGATCTCAGCACCACAGCAGGCGGGATCACAGGTGTGAGCCCCCACCTCCCTTCCTGTTCGGTTTTGTGAACTAGTCTCTGCCCCTCCACCCTTCAACCTCCCAAGTCCTAAATTACAGGCATCCGGCACCAAACCCACTCAGTCTCTCTCTCCCAAATCTGGTGCACTTCTCCTTAGTCGCAGAGCCGGGACCGGCCTGGGGCCCCCGCCGGCGACCCTCCCGGAAGGACCTGGCCGCGGCCTCCACGGCGCCCTCCGGGGCCGGGCTTTCCCTCGGCCCCGCTCCGCCCTCGGCCCTCCCGCCGGCTACGGGGGTGACCACGGGCGGACCCGGGACCGCAGGCCCCGAGGGCCGGGCGCGGGGAACTCCCCTCAGGTCTCCGCCCGAGGCGGAAGGCCGCGCCGCCCGGGCCTCGGCGGCCCCGGGCCCGCACTGCGGCGGGAGCTGGGCGGGAGCTGGGCGGCGCCCGGCGTCCCGACGCCCACACCTCCAGGACGGGGAGGGGCCGGGAGGGAGCCCGGGTCACCCCGCCGGAGGGAAGCGGGGAGGGCGGCGTGACTGTTTACCTTTCCTCCCGCCCGCGCCTCGCCCCGCGGGCCGGGCCCAGCGCCTCTCCCGGCGACCGCCACGCGCAGCCCTGGCCCCGGCCCAGGAAGCCCGCGGTGACTCAGCGATTTCCCCACCGCCGATTCCCGCCTCTCCGGCCTCTCGTGTGAAATCTCGCGATATCGCCGATGGGTAGGCCCGGCGCCCGCCGCAGCTCCCAGCGCCCGGCCGTGGAGGGAAGTCGGGCCGTGCCCCTTTGAGTAACTTTGGTTTACAATGAGTGAAGCAGCCGCCGGTGGCTCCCTCCCGCCGTCCCAGCTACTCAGGAGGCTGAGCTCTGAGAATTGCGGGGCAAGGCCAGCCCGGGCAGCCAAGTCCGTGAGCGTCTTGGGTGCTGACCCTGAGTGTTTGTGCTCAAGGCTGCAGCTCTACTTGCAGATTTGTGTGGTTGACTGGAGATTAGAATCTCATGGACTTTTCTGCCTGGCCTGGGCCGGCTTCGAACCATGATCCTCTGATCCCAGCCTCCTGAAAAGCTGGGACTAAAGGCAAAAGCCACCTGCACGCAGCTTTGTTCAAGTGGTAGAGCACTAGCCTTGCGCACAAAACGCTCAGAGACAGTACCCAGGCCGTGAGTTCAAGTCCCAGGAACAGCATGAGTACATGCAGCACACGTGCATGTGCGTGTGCACACTCACACACAATCTTCTCTGTAGGTCTTAAAATTGCCAAGACTGCACCATCATGCATGTGTCACTGTAGGGAGCATTGGAAAGGAGTGTTCACCAGTGTTGTTAAGTGTAAGCTGCAGTTTATGGTTTCAGGAGAAAATGAAGCATATGACCAAGGGTCATCAAATGTTTAAGAAGCACTGTGGGGGGCTGGGGATATAGCCTAGTGGCAAGAGTGCCTGCCTCGGATACACGAGGCCCTAGGTTCGATTCCCCAGCACCACATATACAGAAAACGGCCAGAAGGGGCGCTGTGGCTCAAGTGGCAGAGTGCTAGCCTTGAGCGGGAAGAAGCCAGGGACAGTGCTCAGGCCCTGAGTCCAAGGCCCAGGACTGGCAAAAAAAAAAAAAAAAAAAAGAAGCACTTTGGGCTCACACCTGTAATCCCAGGAACTCAGGACACTGAGATTTAAGGATCATGGTTGGAAGCCACTCCAGGCAGAAAAGTCGATGAGAATCTCATCTCTAATTAACCACATTCTGACAGTAGGGTCTCTAGTATAACTAGGATGCTTCTTATAAAGTGGGACCTGGACAGATTTGCACAAAATGCTCTTTGGAGAAAATGCAGTATGAAAGAAAATAAAGGCTGCTCCTATTTCTGCTTTCTCTACAAAGTGTGTCGGAATTCAGAGTTCTTCAAGCTCTTCAGTACCTAGGACAGTGAACCAGAATGATTAGGAAACATCTTACCTGATGCTGTCTTCTGTTTACCTTATGCTGTCTTCTGTTTACCTTATGCTGTCTTCTGTACACACTGGCCAGACTCAGACTCGAGTAAAGTTTTACAATACTTTCTTTACCAGATGTCCTGTCCTGTCAGTCCACAGCTTCTCAACACAAATGTAAGAGCAGTAATCAGAAAGCAAGGAGACACAGCTTGTAACCAGTGGCCCACACCTATACTCCTAGCTATTCAGAAGGCTGAGATCTGAAGATCGTGGTTTGAAGCCAGGCTATGCAGGAAAATAAGACTTATCAACTTAAATGTAGAACTGTAGCTCAAGTGGGAGAGTACTAACCTTGAGCAAAAATGTTCAGGGACAAAACACAATTCCTAAGTTAAGGATCCACCAACACACACACACACACACACACACACTCTCTCTCTCTCTCTCTCTCTCTCTCTCTCTCTCTCTCTCCCTCTCTCACTCTCTCTCTCAAAAAAAAAACAGAGACTGGGTTTTAATACAAGTAATTTTGAAGCAATACCCTTGGAGAACTGTTACAGAAAAGGAGTACTGTAGACTCCATTTTGTCCTTGTTAGCATTTCCCTAGCCTCAGGGCCTCAGCTCCTCCCACTAGCCCCCAGATCCACCTATACCTAAGGAGCCACTCCTACTCACTACCTACCTACTTCCCCTTTATCCCCAGAGATAGAAGCTGCCACCTGCATAAGGTGCAGACTGCCACATAGCTCTCTCTCCCGTGGGAACTATAGCCCCACTAATAAACCTTCTTAGGAACCTTTTTCTCCTGTCTGTGATTATCTCCACATGGTCCTCTGGGATGGCCGGGACAGATCCTTTCAGTTCTCAGCAGGACTCTCCTTTTAGTTTATTTTTAATTTTGTTTTGTTTTGCCAGTCCTGGGCCTTGGACTCAGGGCCTGAGCACTGTCCCTGGCTCCTTTTTGATCAAGGCTAGAGCACTCTACCACTTGAGCCACAGCGCCCCTTCTGGATTTTTCTATATATGTGGTGCTGAGGAATCGAACCCAGGGCTTCATGTGATTTTTTAATTTTGATACTATCATTTTATATGACCAAAAGCACATAGGCATTGCACCTTTGTATTCCTCCCCTTACTATCATCCTTTAGTTTCACAGTGTGTGACTGCATAGTTATTTCATTGTGTGTGTGTGCACACGCCTGTCCTTGTGCTTGAATGTAAGGCCTGGGCTTTTTTGTATTTTTTTTTGTGGGGGGGGGGGCGGGACTCAAGGATGATGTTCTATCAGTTAATCCACAGCTCTGCTTTCAGATTTCTGGTAGTTCACTGGAGGTGTCAGATGGACTTTTCTGCCCCGGGCTGCCTTCCAACTGTGACCCTCAGATCTCAGCACCACAGCAGGCGGGATCACAGGTGTGAGCCCCCACCTCCCTTCCTGTTCGGTTTTGTGAACTAGTCTCTGCCCCTCCACCCTTCAACCTCCCAAGTCCTAAATTACAGGCATCCGGCACCAAACCCACTCAGTCCTCTCTCTCCCAAATCTGGTGCACTTCTCCTTAGTCGCAGAGCCGGGACCGGCCTGGGGCCCCGCCGGCGACCCTCCCGGAAGGACCTGGCCGCGGCCTCCACGGCGCCCTCCGGGCCGGGCTTTCCCTCGGCCCCGCTCCGCCCTCGGCCTCCCGCCGGCTACGGGGGTGACCACGGGCGACCGGGACCGCAGGCCCCGAGGGCCGGGCGCGGGGAACTCCCCTCAGGTCTCCGCCCGAGGCGGAAGGCCGCGCCGCCCGGGCCTCGGCGGCCCCGGGCCCCGCACTGCGGCGGGAGCTGGGCGGGAGCTGGGCGGCGCCCGGCGTCCCGACGCCCACACCTCCAGGACGGGGAGGGGCCGGGAGGGAGCCCGGGTCACCCCGCCGGAGGGAAGCGGGGAGGGCGGCGTGACTGTTTACCTTTCCTCCCGCCCGCGCCTCGCCCCGCGGGCCGGGCCCAGCGCCTCTCCCGGCGACCGCCACGCGCAGCCCTGGCCCCGGCCCAGGAAGCCCGCGGTGACTCAGCGATTTTCCCCACCGCCGATTCCCGCCTCTCCGGCCTCTCGTGTGAAATCTCGCGATATCGCCGATGGGTAGGCCCGGCGCCCGCCGCAGCTCCCCAGCGCCCGGCCGTGGAGGGAAGTCGGGCCGTGCCCTTTGAGTAACTTTGGTTTACAATGAGTGAAGCAGCCGCCGGTGGCTCCCGCCCGCCGTCCCAGCTACTCAGAAGGCTGAGCTCTGAGAATTGCGGGGCAAGGCCAGCCCGGGCAGCCAAGTCCGTGAGCGTCTTGGGTGCTGGCCCTGAGTGTTTGTGCTCAAGGCTGCAGCTCTACTTGCAGATTTGTGTGGTTGACTGGAGATAAGAATCTCATGGACTTTTCTGCCTGGCCTGGGCCGGCTTCGAACCATGATCCTCTGATCCCAGCCTCCTGAAAAGCTGGGACTAAAGGCAAAAGCCACCTGCACGCAGCTTTGTTCAAGTGGTAGAGCACTAGCCTTGCGCACAAACGCTCAGAGACAGTACCCAGGCCGTGAGTTCAAGTCCCAGGAACAGCATGAGTACATGCAGCACACGTGCATGTGCGTGTGCACACTCACACACAATCTTCTCTGTAGGTCTTAAAATTGCCAAGACTGCACCATCATGCATGTGTCACTGTAGGGAGCATTGGAAAGGAGTGTTCACCAGTGTTGTTAAGTGTAAGCTGCAGTTTATGGTTTCAAGGAGAAAATGAAGCATATGACCAAGGGTCATCAAATGTTTAAGAAGCACTGTGGGGGGCTGGGGATATAGCCTAGTGGCAAGAGTGCCTGCCTCGGATACACGAGGCCCCTAGGTTCGATTCCCCAGCACCACATATACAGAAAACGGCCAGAAGGGGCGCTGTGGCTCAAGTGGCAGAGTGCTAGCCTTGAGCGGGAAGAAGCCAGGGACAGTGCTCAGGCCTGAGTCCAAGGCCCAGGACTGGCAAAAAAAAAAAAAAAAAAAAAAAGAAGCACTTTGGGCTCACACCTGTAATCCCAGGAACTCAGGACACTGAGATTTAAGGATCATGGTTGGAAGCCACTCCAGGCAGAAAAGTCGATGAGAATCTCATCTCTAATTAACCACATTCTGACAGTAGGGTCTCTAGTATAACTAGGATGCTTCTTATAAAGTGGGACCTGGACAGATTTGCACAAAATGCTCTTTGGAGAAAATGCAGTATGAAAGAAAATAAAGGCTGCTCCTATTTCTGCTTTCTCTACAAAGTGTGTCGGAATTCAGAGTTCTTCAAGCTCTTCAGTACCTAGGACAGTGAACCAGAAATGATTAGGAAACATCTTACCTGATGCTGTCTTCTGTTTACCTTATGCTGTCTTCTCTACACACTGGCCAGACTCAGACTCGAGTAAAGTTTTACAATACTTTCTTTACCAGATGTCCTGTCCTGTCAGTCCACAGCTTCTCAACACAAATGTAAGAGCAGTAATCAGAAAGCAAGGAGACACAGCTTGTAACCAGTGGCCCACACCTATACTCCTAGCTATTCAGAAGGCTGAGATCTGAAGATCGTGGTTTGAAGCCAGGCTATGCAGGAAAATAAGACTTATCAACTTAAATGTAGAACTGTAGCTCAAGTGGGAGAGTACTAACCTTGAGCAAAAATGTTCAGGGACAAAACACAATTCCTAAGTTAAGGATCCACCAACACACACACACACACACACACACACACTCTCTCTCTCTCTCTCTCTCTCTCTCTCTCACTCTCTCTCAAAAAAAAAACAGAGACTGGGTTTTAATACAAGTAATTTTGAAGCAATACCCTTGGAGAACTGTTACAGAAAAGGAGTACTGTAGACTCCATTTTGTCCTTGTTAGCATTTCCCTAGCCTCAGGGCCTCAGCTCCTCCCACTAGCCCCCAGATCCACCTATACCTAAGGAGCCACTCCTACTCACTACCTACCTACTTCCCCTTTATCCCCAGAGATAGAAGCTGCCACCTGCATAAGGTGCAGACTGCCACATAGCTCTCTCTCCCGTGGGAACTATAGCCCCACTAATAAACCTTCTTAGGAACCTTTTTCTCCTGTCTGTGATTATCTCCACATGGTCCTCTGGGATGGCCGGGACAGATCCTTTCAGTTCTCAGCAGGACTCTCCTTTTAGTTTATTTTTAATTTTGTTTTGTTTTGCCAGTCCTGGGCCTTGGACTCAGGGCCTGAGCACTGTCCCTGGCTCCTTTTTGATCAAGGCTAGAGCACTCTACCACTTGAGCCACAGCGCCCCTTCTGGATTTTTCTATATATGTGGTGCTGAGGAATCGAACCCAGGGCTTCATGTGATTTTTAATTTTGATACTATCATTTTATATGACCAAAAGCACATAGGCATTGCACCTTTGTATTCCTCCCCTTACTATCATCCTTTAGTTTCACAGTGTGTGACTGCATAGTTATTTCATTGTGTGTGTGTGCACACGCCTGTCCTTGTGCTTGAATGTAAGGCCTGGGCTTTTTTGTATTTTTTTTTGTGGGGGGGGGCGGGACTCAAGGATGATGTTCTATCAGTTAATCCACAGCTCTGCTTTCAGATTTCTGGTAGTTCACTGGAGGTGTCAGATGGACTTTTCTGCCCCGGGCTGCCTTCCAACTGTGACCCTCAGATCTCAGCACCACAGCAGGCGGGATCACAGGTGTGAGCCCCCACCTCCCTTCCTGTTCGGTTTTGTGAACTAGTCTCTGCCCCTCCACCCTTCAACCTCCCAAGTCCTAAATTACAGGCATCCGGCACCAAACCCACTCAGTCTCTCTCTCCCAAATCTGGTGCACTTCTCCTTAGTCGCAGAGCCGGGACCGGCCTGGGGCCCCCGCCGGCGACCCTCCCGGAAGGACCTGGCCGCGGCCTCCACGGCGCCCTCCGGGGCCGGGCTTTCCCTCGGCCCCGCTCCGCCCTCGGCCTCCCGCCGGCTACGGGGGTGACCACGGGCGACCCGGGACCGCAGGCCCCGAGGGCCGGGCGCGGGGAACTCCCCTCAGGTCTCCGCCCGAGGCGGAAGGCCGCGCCGCCCGGGCCTCGGCGGCCCCGGGCCCGCACTGCGGCGGGAGCTGGGCGGGAGCTGGGCGGCGCCCGGCGTCCCGACGCCCACACCTCCAGGACGGGGAGGGGCCGGGAGGGAGCCCGGGTCACCCCGCCGGAGGGAAGCGGGGAGGGCGGCGTGACTGTTTACCTTTCCTCCCGCCCGCGCCTCGTCCCGCGGGCCGGGCCCAGCGCCTCTCCCGGCGACCGCCACGCGCAGCCCTGGCCCCGGCCCAGGAAGCCCGCGGTGACTCAGCGATTTCCCCACCGCCGATTCCCGCCTCTCCGGCCTCTCGTGTGAAATCTCGCGATATCGCCGATGGGTAGGCCCGGCGCCCGCCGCAGCTCCCAGCGCCCGGCCGTGGAGGGAAGTCGGGCCGTGCCCTTTGAGTAACTTTGGTTTACAATGAGTGAAGCAGCCGCGGTGGCTCCCGCCCGCCGTCCCAGCTACTCAGGAGGCTGAGCTCTGAGAATTGCGGGGCAAGGCCAGCCCGGGCAGCCAAGTCCGTGAGCGTCTTGGGTGCTGACCCTGAGTGTTTGTGCTCAAGGCTGCAGCTCTACTTGCAGATTTGTGTGGTTGACTGAGATAAGAATCTCATGGACTTTTCTGCCTGGCCTGGGCGGCTTCGAACCATGATCCTCTGATCCCAGCCTCCTGAAAAGCTGGGACTAAAGGCAAAAGCCACCTGCACGCAGCTTTGTTCAAGTGGTAGAGCACTAGCCTTGCGCACAAACGCTCAGAGACAGTACCCAGGCCGTGAGTTCAAGTCCCAGGAACAGCATGAGTACATGCAGCACACGTGCATGTGCGTGTGCACACTCACACACAATCTTCTCTGTAGGTCTTAAAATTGCCAAGACTGCACCATCATGCATGTGTCACTGTAGGGAGCATTGGAAAGGAGTGTTCACCAGTGTTGTTAAGTGTAAGCTGCAGTTTATGGTTTCAAGGAGAAAATGAAGCATATGACCAAGGGTCATCAAATGTTTAAGAAGCACTGTGGGGGGCTGGGGATATAGCCTAGTGGCAAGAGTGCCTGCCTCGGATACACGAGGCCCTAGGTTCGATTCCCCAGCACCACATATACAGAAAACGGCCAGAAGGGGCGCTGTGGCTCAAGTGGCAGAGTGCTAGCCTTGAGCGGGAAGAAGCCAGGGACAGTGCTCAGGCCCTGAGTCCAAGGCCCAGGACTGGCAAAAAAAAAAAAAAAAAAAAAGAAGCACTTTGGGCTCACACCTGTAATCCCAGGAACTCAGGACACTGAGATTTAAGGATCATGGTTGGAAGCCACTCCAGGCAGAAAAGTCGATGAGAATCTCATCTCTAATTAACCACATTCTGACAGTAGGGTCTCTAGTATAACTAGGATGCTTCTTATAAAGTGGGACCTGGACAGATTTGCACAAAATGCTCTTTGGAGAAAATGCAGTATGAAAGAAAATAAAGGCTGCTCCTATTTCTGCTTTCTCTACAAAGTGTGTCGGAATTCAGAGTTCTTCAAGCTCTTCAGTACCTAGGACAGTGAACCAGAAATGATTAGGAAACATCTTACCTGATGCTGTCTTCTGTTTACCTTATGCTGTCTTCTCTACACCTTATGCTGTCTTCTGTACACACTGGCCAGACTCAGACTCGAGTAAAGTTTTACAATACTTTCTTTACCAGATGTCCTGTCCTGTCAGTCCACAGCTTCTCAACACAAATGTAAGAGCAGTAATCAGAAAGCAAGGAGACACAGCTTGTAACCAGTGGCCCACACCTATACTCCTAGCTATTCAGAAGGCTGAGATCTGAAGATCGTGGTTTGAAGCCAGGCTATGCAGGAAAAATAGACTTATCAACTTAAATGTAGAACTGTAGCTCAAGTGGGAGAGTACTAACCTTGAGCAAAAATGTTCAGGGACAAAACACAATTCCTAAGTTAAGGATCCACCAACACACACACACACACACACACACACTCTCTCTCTCTCTCTCTCTCTCTCTCTCTCTCTCTCTCTCTCACTCTCTCTCAAAAAAAAACAGAGACTGGGTTTTAATACAAGTAATTTTGAAGCAATACCCTTGGAGAACTGTTACAGAAAAGGAGTACTGTAGACTCCATTTTGTCCTTGTTAGCATTTCCCTAGCCTCAGGGCCTCAGCTCCTCCCACTAGCCCCCAGATCCACCTATACCTAAGGAGCCACTCCTACTCACTACCTACCTACTTCCCCTTTATCCCCAGAGATAGAAGCTGCCACCTGCATAAGGTGCAGACTGCCACATAGCTCTCTCTCCCGTGGGAACTATAGCCCCACTAATAAACCTTCTTAGGAACCTTTTTCTCCTGTCTGTGATTATCTCCACATGGTCCTCTGGGATGGCCGGGACAGATCCTTTCAGTTCTCAGCAGGACTCTCCTTTTAGTTTATTTTTAATTTTGTTTTGTTTTGCCAGTCCTGGGCCTTGGACTCAGGGCCTGAGCACTGTCCCTGGCTCCTTTTTGATCAAGGCTAGAGCACTCTACCACTTGAGCCACAGCGCCCCTTCTGGATTTTTCTATATATGTGGTGCTGAGGAATCGAACCCAGGGCTTCATGTGATTTTTAATTTTGATACTATCATTTTATATGACCAAAAGCACATAGGCATTGCACCTTTGTATTCCTCCCCTTACTATCATCCTTTAGTTTCACAGTGTGTGACTGCATAGTTATTTCATTGTGTGTGTGTGCACACGCCTGTCCTTGTGCTTGAATGTAAGGCCTGGGCTTTTTTGTATTTTTTTTTGTGGGGGGGGCGGGACTCAAGGATGATGTTCTATCAGTTAATCCACAGCTCTGCTTTCAGATTTCTGGTAGTTCACTGGAGGTGTCAGATGGACTTTTCTGCCCCGGGCTGCCTTCCAACTGTGACCCTCAGATCTCAGCACCACAGCAGGCGGGATCACAGGTGTGAGCCCCCCACCTCCCTTCCTGTTCGGTTTTGTGAACTAGTCTCTGCCCCTCCACCCTTCAACCTCCCAAGTCCTAAATTACAGGCATCCGGCACCAAACCCACTCAGTCTCTCTCTCCCAAATCTGGTGCACTTCTCCTTAGTCGCAGAGCCGGGACCGGCCTGGGGCCCCCGCCGGCGACCCTCCCGGAAGGACCTGGCCGCGGCCTCCACGGCGCCCTCCCGGGGCCGGGCTTTCCCTCGGCCCCGCTCCGCCCTCGGCCTCCCGCCGGCTACGGGGGTGACCACGGGCGACCCGGGACCGCAGGCCCCGAGGGCCGGGCGCGGGGAACTCCCCTCAGGTCTCCGCCCGAGGCGGAAGGCCGCGCCGCCCGGGCCTCGGCGGCCCCGGGCCCGCACTGCGGCGGGAGCTGGGCGGGAGCTGGGCGGCGCCCGGCGTCCCGACCGCCCACACCTCCAGGACGGGAGGGGCCGGGGAGGGAGCCCGGGTCACCCCGCCGGAGGGAAGCGGGGAGGGGCGCGTGACTGTTTACCTTTCCTCCCGCCCGCGCCTCGCCCCGCGGGCCGGGCCCAGCGCCTCTCCCGGCGACCGCCACGCGCAGCCCTGGCCCCGGCCCAGGAAGCCCGCGGTGACTCAGCGATTTCCCCACCGCCGATTCCCCGCCTCTCCGGCCTCTCGTGTGAAATCTCGCGATATCGCCGATGGGTAGGCCCGGCGCCCGCCGCAGCTCCCAGCGCCCGGCCGTGGAGGGAAGTCGGGCCGTGCCCTTTGAGTAACTTTGGTTTACAATGAGTGAAGCAGCCGCCGGTGGCTCCCGCCCGCCGTCCCAGCTACTCAGGAGGCTGAGCTCTGAGAATTGCGGGGCAAGGCCAGCCCGGGCAGCCAAGTCCGTGAGCGTCTTGGGTGCTGGCCCTGAGTGTTTGTGCTCAAGGCTGCAGCTCTACTTGCAGATTTGTGTGGTTGACTGGAGATAAGAATCTCATGGACTTTTCTGCCTGGCCTGGGCCGGCTTCGAACCATGATCCTCTGATCCCAGCCTCCTGAAAAGCTGGGACTAAAGGCAAAAGCCACCTGCACGCAGCTTTGTTCAAGTGTAGAGCACTAGCCTTGCGCACAAACGCTCAGAGACAGTACCCAGGCCGTGAGTTCAAGTCCCAGGAACAGCATGAGTACATGCAGCACACGTGCATGTGCGTGTGCACACTCACACACAATCTTCTCTGTAGGTCTTAAAATTGCCAAGACTGCACCATCATGCATGTGTCACTGTAGGGAGCATTGGAAAGGAGTGTTCACCAGTGTTGTTAAGTGTAAGCTGCAGTTTATGGTTTCAAGGAGAAAATGAAGCATATGACCAAGGGTCATCAAATGTTTAAGAAGCACTGTGGGGGGCTGGGGATATAGCCTAGTGGCAAGAGTGCCTGCCTCGGATACACGAGGCCCTAGGTTCGATTCCCCAGCACCACATATACAGAAAACGGCCAGAAGGGGCGCTGTGGCTCAAGTGGCAGAGTGCTAGCCTTGAGCGGGAAGAAGCCAGGGACAGTGCTCAGGCCCTGAGTCCAAGGCCCAGGACTGGCAAAAAAAAAAAAAAAAAAAAAGAAGCACTTTGGGCTCACACCTGTAATCCCAGGAACTCAGGACACTGAGATTTAAGGATCATGGTTGGAAGCCACTCCAGGCAGAAAAGTCGATGAGAATCTCATCTCTAATTAACCACATTCTGACAGTAGGGTCTCTAGTATAACTAGGATGCTTCTTATAAAGTGGGACCTGGACAGATTTGCACAAAATGCTCTTTGGAGAAAATGCAGTATGAAAGAAAATAAAGGCTGCTCCCTATTCTGCTTTCTCTACAAAGTGTGTCGGAATTCAGAGTTCTTCAAGCTCTTCAGTACCTAGGACAGTGAACCAGAAATGATTAGGAAACATCTTACCTGATGCTGTCTTCTGTTTACCTTATGCTGTCTTCTCTACACCTTATGCTGTCTTCTGTACACACTGGCCAGACTCAGACTCGAGTAAAGTTTTACAATACTTTCTTTACCAGATGTCCTGTCCTGTCAGTCCACAGCTTCTCAACACAAATGTAAGAGCAGTAATCAGAAAGCAAGGAGACACAGCTTGTAACCAGTGGCCCACACCTATACTCCTAGCTATTCAGAAGGCTGAGATCTGAAGATCGTGGTTTGAAGCCAGGCTATGCAGGAAAATAAGACTTATCAACTTAAATGTAGAACTGTAGCTCAAGTGGGAGAGTACTAACCTTGAGCAAAAATGTTCAGGGACAAAACACAATTCCTAAGTTAAGGATCCACCAACACACACACACACACACACACACACTCTCTCTCTCTCTCTCTCTCTCTCTCTCTCTCTCTCTCTCTCTCACTCTCTCTCAAAAAAAAACAGAGACTGGGTTTTAATACAAGTAATTTTGAAGCAATACCCTTGGAGAACTGTTACAGAAAAGGAGTACTGTAGACTCCATTTTGTCCTTGTTAGCATTTCCCTAGCCTCAGGGCCTCAGCTCCTCCCACTAGCCCCCAGATCCACCTATACCTAAGGAGCCACTCCTACTCACTACCTACCTACTTCCCTTTATCCCCAGAGATAGAAGCTGCCACCTGCATAAGGTGCAGACTGCCACATAGCTCTCTCTCCCGTGGGAACTATAGCCCCACTAATAAACCTTCTTAGGAACCTTTTTCTCCTGTCTGTGATTATCTCCACATGGTCCTCTGGGATGGCCGGGACAGATCCTTTCAGTTCTCAGCAGGACTCTCCTTTTAGTTTATTTTTAATTTTGTTTTGTTTTGCCAGTCCTGGGCCTTGGACTCAGGGCCTGAGCACTGTCCCTGGCTCCTTTTTGATCAAGGCTAGAGCACTCTACCACTTGAGCCACAGGCGCCCCTTCTGGATTTTTCTATATATGTGGTGCTGAGGAATCGAACCCAGGGCTTCATGTGATTTTTAATTTTGATACTATCATTTTATATGACCAAAAGCACATAGGCATTGCACCTTTGTATTCCTCCCCTTACTATCATCCTTTAGTTTCACAGTGTGTGACTGCATAGTTATTTCATTGTGTGTGTGTGCACACGCCTGTCCTTGTGCTTGAATGTAAGGCCTGGCTTTTTTGTATTTTTTTTTGTGGGGGGGGGCGGGACTCAAGGATGATGTTCTATCAGTTAATCCACAGCTCTGCTTTCAGATTTCTGGTAGTTCACTGGAGGTGTCAGATGGACTTTTCTGCCCCGGGCTGCCTTCCAACTGTGACCCTCAGATCTCAGCACCACAGCAGGCGGGATCACAGGTGTGAGCCCCCACCTCCCTTCCTGTTCGGTTTTGTGAACTAGTCTCTGCCCCTCCACCCTTCAACCTCCCAAGTCCTAAATTACAGGCATCCGGCACCAAACCCACTCAGTCTCTCTCTCCCAAATCTGGTGCACTTCTCCTTAGTCGCAGAGCCGGGACCGGCCTGGGGCCCCCCGCCGGCGACCCTCCCGGAAGGACCTGGCCGCGGCCTCCACGGCGCCCTCCGGGGCCGGGCTTTCCCTCGGCCCCGCTCCGCCCTCGGCCTCCCGCCGGCTACGGGGGTGACCACGGGCGACCCGGGACCGCAGGCCCCGAGGGCCGGGCGCGGGGAACTCCCCTCAGGTCTCCGCCCGAGGCGGAAGGCCGCGCCGCCCGGGCCTCGGCGGCCCCGGGCCCGCACTGCGGCGGGAGCTGGGCGGGAGCTGGGCGGCGCCCGGCGTCCCGACGCCCACACCTCCAGGACGGGGAGGGGCCGGGAGGGAGCCCGGGTCACCCCGCCGGAGGGAAGCGGGGAGGGCGGCGTGACTGTTTACCTTTCCTCCCGCCCGCGCCTCGCCCCGCGGGCCGGGCCCAGCGCCTCTCCCGGCGACCGCCACGCGCAGCCCTGGCCCCGGCCCAGGAAGCCCGCGGTGACTCAGCGATTTCCCCACCGCCGATTCCCGCCTCTCCGGCCTCTCGTGTGAAATCTCGCGATATCGCCGATGGGTAGGCCCGGCGCCCGCCGCAGCTCCCAGCGCCCGGCCGTGGAGGGAAGTCGGGCCGTGCCCTTTGAGTAACTTTGGTTTACAATGAGTGAAGCAGCCGCCGGTGGCTCCCGCCCGCCGTCCCAGCTACTCAGGAGGCTGAGCTCTGAGAATTGCGGGGCAAGGCCAGCCCGGGCAGCCAAGTCCGTGAGCGTCTTGGGTGCTGGCCCTGAGTGTTTGTGCTCAAGGCTGCAGCTCTACTTGCAGATTTGTGTGGTTGACTGGAGATAAGAATCTCATGGACTTTTCTGCCTGGCCTGGGCCGGCTTCGAACCATGATCCTCTGATCCCAGCCTCCTGAAAAGCTGGGACTAAAGGCAAAAGCCACCTGCACGCAGCTTTGTTCAAGTGGTAGAGCACTAGCCTTGCGCACAAACGCTCAGAGACAGTACCCAGGCCGTGAGTTCAAGTCCCAGGAACAGCATGAGTACATGCAGCACACGTGCATGTGCGTGTGCACACTCACACACAATCTTCTCTGTAGGTCTTAAAATTGCCAAGACTGCACCATCATGCATGTGTCACTGTAGGGAGCATTGGAAAGGAGTGTTCACCAGTGTTGTTAAGTGTAAGCTGCAGTTTATGGTTTCAAGGAGAAAATGAAGCATATGACCAAGGGTCATCAAATGTTTAAGAAGCACTGTGGGGGGCTGGGGATATAGCCTAGTGGCAAGAGTGCCTGCCTCGGATACACGAGGCCCTAGGTTCGATTCCCCAGCACCACATATACAGAAAACGGCCAGAAGGGGCGCTGTGGCTCAAGTGGCAGAGTGCTAGCCTTGAGCGGGAAGAAGCCAGGGACAGTGCTCAGGCCCTGAGTCCAAGGCCCAGGACTGGCAAAAAAAAAAAAAAAAAAAGAAGCACTTTGGGCTCACACCTGTAATCCCAGGAACTCAGGACACTGAGATTTAAGGATCATGGTTGGAAGCCACTCCAGGCAGAAAAGTCGATGAGAATCTCATCTCTAATTAACCACATTCTGACAGTAGGGTCTCTAGTATAACTAGGATGCTTCTTATAAAGTGGGACCTGGACAGATTTGCACAAAATGCTCTTTGGAGAAAATGCAGTATGAAAGAAAATAAAGGCTGCTCCTATTTCTGCTTTCTCTACAAAGTGTGTCGGAATTCAGAGTTCTTCAAGCTCTTCAGTACCTAGGACAGTGAACCAGAAATGATTAGGAACATCTTACCTGATGCTGTCTTCTGTTTACCTTATGCTGTCTTCTCTACACACTGGCCAGACTCAGACTCGAGTAAAGTTTTACAATACTTTCTTTACCAGATGTCCTGTCCTGTCAGTCCACAGCTTCTCAACACAAATGTAAGAGCAGTAATCAGAAAGCAAGGAGACACAGCTTGTAACCAGTGGCCCACACCTATACTCCTAGCTATTCAGAAGGCTGAGATCTGAAGATCGTGGTTTGAAGCCAGGCTATGCAGGAAAATAAGACTTATCAACTTAAATGTAGAACTGTAGCTCAAGTGGGAGAGTACTAACCTTGAGCAAAAATGTTCAGGGACAAAACACAATTCCTAAGTTAAGGATCCACCAACACACACACACACACACACACACACACTCTCTCTCTCTCTCTCTCTCTCTCTCTCTCTCACTCTCTCTCAAAAAAAACATAGACTGGGTTTTAATACAAGTAATTTTGAAGCAATACCCTTGGAGAACTGTTACAGAAAAGGAGTACTGTAGACTCCATTTTGTCCTTGTTAGCATTTCCCTAGCCTCAGGGCCTCAGCTCCTCCCACTAGCCCCCAGATCCACCTATACCTAAGGAGCCACTCCTACTCACTACCTACCTACTTCCCCTTTATCCCCAGAGATAGAAGCTGCCACCTGCATAAGGTGCAGACTGCCACATAGCTCTCTCTCCCGTGGGAACTATAGCCCCACTAATAAACCTTCTTAGGAACCTTTTTCTCCTGTCTGTGATTATCTCCACATGGTCCTCTGGGATGGCCGGGACAGATCCTTTCAGTTCTCAGCAGGACTCCTTTTAGTTTATTTTTAATTTTGTTTTGTTTTGCCAGTCCTGGGCCTTGACTCAGGGCCTGAGCACTGTCCCTGGCTCCTTTTTGATCAAGGCTAGAGCACTCTACCACTTGAGCCACAGCGCCCCTTCTGGATTTTTCTATATATGTGGTGCTGAGGAATCGAACCCAGGGCTTCATGTGATTTTTAATTTTGATACTATCATTTTATATGACCAAAAGCACATAGGCATTGCACCTTTGTATTCCTCCCCTTACTATCATCCTTTAGTTTCACAGTGTGTGACTGCATAGTTATTTCATTGTGTGTGTGTGCACACGCCTGTCCTTGTGCTTGAATGTAAGGCCTGGGCTTTTTTGTATTTCTTTTGGGGGGGGGGCGGGACTCAAGGATGATGTTCTATCAGTTAATCCACAGCTCTGCTTTCAGATTTCTGGTAGTTCACTGGAGGTGTCAGATGGACTTTTCTGCCCCGGGCTGCCTTCCAACTGTGACCCTCAGATCTCAGCACCACAGCAGGCGGGATCACAGGTGTGAGCCCCCACCTCCCTTCCTGTTCGGTTTTGTGAACTAGTCTCTGCCCCTCCACCCTTCAACCTCCCAAGTCCTAAATTACAGGCATCCGGCACCACAGCCACTCAGTCTCTCTCTCCCAAATCTGGTCCACTTCTCCTTAGTCGCAGAGCCCGGGACCGGCCTGGGGCCCCCGCCGGCGACCCTCCCGGAAGGACCTGGCCGCGGGCCTCCACGGCGCCCTCCGGGGCCGGGCTTTCCCTCGGCCCCGCTCCGCCCTCGGCCCCCCGCCGGCTACGGGGGCTACCACGGGCGACCCGGGACCGCAGGCCCGGAGGGCCGGGCGCGGGGCACTCCCCTCAGGTCTCCGCCCGAGGCGGAAGGCCGCGCCGCCCGGGCCTCGGCGGCCCCGGCCCCGCACTGCAGCGGGAGCTGGGCGGGAGCTGGGCGGCGCCCGGCGTCCCGACGCCCACACCTCCAGGACGGGGAGGGGGCCGGGAGGGAGCCCGGGTCACCCCGCCGGAGGGAAGCGGGGAGGGCGGCGTGACTGTTTACCTTTCCTCCCGCCCGCGCCTCGCCCCGCGGGCCGGGCCCAGCGCCTCTCCCGGCGACCGCCACGCGCAGCCCTGGCCCCGGCCCAGGAAGCCCGCGGTGACTCAGCGATTTCCCCACCGCCGATTCCCGCCTCTCCGGCCTCTCGTGTGAAATCTCGCGATATCGCCGATGGGTAGGCCCGGAGCCCGCCGCAGCTCCCAGCTTCCGGCTGTGGAGGGAAGTCGGGCCGTGCCCTTTGAGTAACTTTGGTTTACAATGAGTGAAGCAGCCGCCGGTGGCTCCCGCCCGCCGTCCCAGCTACTCAGGAGGCTGAGCTCTGAGAATTGCGGAGGGCAAGGCCAGCCCGGGCAGCCAAGTCGTGAGTGTCTTGGGTGCTGGCCCTGAGTGTTTGTGCTCAAGGCTGCAGCTCTACTTGCAGATTTGTGTGGTTGACTGGAGATAAGAATCTCATGGACTTTTCTGCCTGGCCTGGGCCGGCTTCGAACCATGATCCTCTGATCCCAGCCTCCTGAAAAGCTGGGACTAAAGGCAAAAGCCACCTGCACGCAGCTTTGTTCAAGTGGTAGAGCACTAGCCTTGCGCACAAACGCTCAGAGACAGTACCCAGGCCGTGAGTTCAAGTCCCAGGAACAGCATGAGTACATGCAGCACACGTGCATGTGCGTGTGCACACTCACACACAATCTTCTCTGTAGGTCTTAAAATTGCCAAGACTGCACCATCATGCATGTGTCACTGTAGGGAGCATTGGAAAGAGTGTTCACCAGTGTTGTTAAGTGTAAGCTGCAGTTTATGGTTTCAAGGAGAAAATGAAGCATATGACCAAGGGTCATCAAATGTTTAAGAAGCACTGTGGGGGGCTGGGGATATAGCCTAGTGGCAAGAGTGCCTGCCTCGGATACACGAGGCCCTAGGTTCGATTCCCCAGCACCACATATACAGAAAACGGCCAGAAGGGGCGCTGTGGCTCAAGTGGCAGAGTGCTAGCCTTGAGCGGGAAGAAGCCAGGGACA
>NW_025960102.1:0-39500 GCF_023159225.1 Perognathus longimembris pacificus | reverse complement strand
GTACTGGTAACTTCTCAAAAGAATCTGGATTGTGGTGAGGGAACAGAGAAAAAAGCTCATTTAGGACCTGCACTTTCGAAGGGGGTAGGCAGCTGTATATCAGGGAGTAAAGCTTCTGAGAATAAAAACAGCTGGAGCTTGTTAAGGTAATTACACAGGGGAAATTATAAAGTACTGGGAACTCCTCAGAAGAATCGGATTTGTGGTGAGGGGAGAGAGATAAAAGCTCATTTAGGAACGACATGAACATGCTGCGTAGGTAGCTGTTTATCAGTAAATATCTCCACTGAGATTAAGAAAAGCAGTAGCTTAATAAATTAAATACTTCCTGGTATGGTTACTGTACTGGTAACTCCCCAAAAGAATCTGGATTGTGGTGAGGGAACAGCGATAAAAGCTCATTTAGGACCTGCACTTATGAAGGGGTTAGGCAGCAGTATATCAGGGAGTAAACCTTCTGAGAATAAAAACAGCTGTAGCTTGTTAAGGTAATTACACAGGGGAAAGGATAATGTACTGGGAACTCCTCAGAAGAATCTGATTTGTGGTGAGGGGAGAGAGATAAAAGCTCATTTAGGAACGACAGGAACATGCTGCGTAGGTAGCTGTTTATCAGTAAATATCTCCACTGAGATTAAGAAAAGCAGTAGCTTAATAAATTAAGTACTTCCTGGTATGGTTACTGTACTGGTAACTCCCCAAAAGAATCTGGATTGTGGTGAGGGTAGAGAGAAAAAAGCTCATTTAGGACCTGCCCTTACGAAGGTGATAGGCAGCTGTGTATCAGTGAGTAAACCTTCTGAGATAAATACAGGTGGAGCTCGTTAAGGTAATTACACAGGGGAAAGGATAATGTACTGGGAACTCCTCAGAAGAATCTGATTTGTGGTGAAGGGAGAGAGATAAAAGCTCATTTAGGAACGACATGAACATGCTGCGTAGGTAGCTGTTTATCAGTAAATATCTCCACTGAGATTAAGAAAAGCAGTAGCTTAATAATTAAGTACTTCCTGGTATGGTTACTGTACTGGTAAGTCCCCAATAGAATCTGGATTGTGGTGAGGGAACAGAGAAAAAAGCTCATTTAGGACCTGCACTTACGAAGGGGGTAGGCAGCTGTAATCAGGGAGGTAAACCTTCTGCGAATAAAACAGCTGGAGCTTGTTAAGGTAATTACACAGGGGAAAGGATAATGTACTGGGAACTCCTCAGAAGAATCTGATTTGTGGTGAGGGGGAGAGAGATAAAAGCTCATTTAGGAACGACATGAACATGCTGCGTAGGTAGCTGTTTATCAGTAAATATCTCCTCTGAGATTAAGAAAAGCAGTAGCTTAATAAAATAAGTACATCCTTGTGTGGTTACTGTACTGGTAACTCCCCAAAAGAATCTGGATTGTGGTGAGGGAACAGAGAAAAAAGCTCATTTAGGACCTGCACTTACGAAGGGGTTAGGCAGCTGTATATCAGGGAGTAAACCTTCTGAGAATAAAAACAGCTGGAGCTTGTTAAGGTAATTACACAGGGGAAAGGATAATGTACTGGGAACTCCTCAGAAGAATCTGATTTGTGGTGAGGGGAGATTGATAAAAGCTCATTTAGGAACGATATGAACATACTGGGTACGTAGCTGTTTATCAGTAAATATCTCCACTGAGATTAAGAAAAGCAGTAGCTTAATAAATTAAGTACTTCCTGGTATGGTTACTGTACTGGTAACTCCCCAAAAGAATCTGGATTGTGGTGAGGGAACAGAGAATAAAGCTCATTTAGGACCTGCACTTACGAAGGGGTAGGCAGCTGTATATCAGGGAGTAAACCTTCTGAGAATAAAAACAGCTGGAGCTTGTTAAGGTAATTACACAGGGGAAAGGATAATGTACTGGGAACTCCTCAGAAGAATCTGATTTGTGGTGAGGGGAGAGAGATAAAAGCTCATTTAGGAACGACATGAACATGCTGCGTAGGTAGCTGTTTATCAGTAAATATCTCCACTGAGATTAAGAAAAGCAGTAGCTTAATAAATAAGTACTTCCTGGTATGGTTACTGTACTGGTAACTCCCCAAATGAATCTGGATTGTGGTGAGGGAACAGAGAAAAAAGATCATTTAGGACCTGCACTTACGAAGGGGGTAGGCAGCTGTATATCAGGGAGTAAACCTTCTGAGAATAAAAACAGCTGGAGCTTGTTAAGGTAATTACACAGGGGAAAGGATAATGTACTGGGAACTCCTCAGAAGAATCTGATTTGTGGTGAGGGGAGAGAGATAAAAGCTCATTTAGGAACGACATGAACATGCTGCGTACGTAGCTGTTTATCAGTAAATATTTCCACTGAGATTAAGAAAAGCAGTAGCTTAATAAATTAAGTAATTCCTGTATGGTTACTGTACTGGTAACTCCCCAAAAGAATCTGGATTGTGGTGAGGGAACAGAGAAAAAAGCTCATTGAGGAACTGCACTTACGAAGGGGGTAGGCAGTTGTAAATCAGGGAGTAAACCTTCTGAGAATAAAAACAGCTGGAGCATGTTAAGGTAATTACACAGGGAAAGGATAATGTCCTGGGAACTCCTCAGAAGAATCTGATTTGTGGTGAGCGGAGAGAGATAAAAGCTCATTTAGGAACGACATGAACATGCTGCGTAGGTAGCTGTTTATCAGTAAATATCTCCACTGAGATTAAGAAAAGCAGTAACTTAATAAATTAAGTACTTCCTGGTATTGTTACTGTACTGGTAACTCCCCAAAGAATCTGGATTGTGGTGAGGAACAGAGAAAAAAGCTCATTTAGGACCTGCACTTTCGAAGGGGGTAGGCAGCTGTATATCAGGGAGTAAACCTTCTGAGAATAAAAACAGCTGGAGCTTGTTAAGGTAATTACACAGGGGAAAGGATAATGTACTGGGAACTCCTCAGAAGAATCTGATTTGTGGTGTGGGGAGAGAGATAAAAGCTCATTTAGGAACGACATGAACATGCTGCGTATGTAGCTGTTTATCAGTAAATATCTCCACTGAGATTAAGAAAAGCAGTAGCTTAATAAATTAAGTACTTCCTGGTATTGTTACTGTACTGGTAACTCCCGAAAAGAATCTGGATTGTGGTGAGGGAACAGAGAAAAAAGCTCATTTAGGACCTGCATTTACGAATGGGGTAGGCAGCTGTATATCAGGGAGTAAACCTTCTGCGAATAAAAACACCTGGAGCTTGTTAAGGTAATTACACAGGGGAAAGGATAATGTACTGGGAACAATTCAGAAGAATCTGATTTGTGGTGAGGGGGAGAGAGATAAAAGCTCATTTAGGAACGACATGAACATGTTGCGTAGGTAGCTGTTTATCGGTAAATATCTCCACTGAGATTAAGAAAAGCAGTAGCTTAATTAATTAAGTACTTCCTGGTATTGTTACTGTACTGGTAACTCCCCAAAAGAATCTGGATTGTGGTGAGGGAACAGAGAAAAAAGCTCATTTAGGACCTGCACTTACGAAGGGGGTAGGCAGCTGTATATCATTGAGTAAACCTTCTGAGAATAAAAACAGCTGGAGCTTGTTAAGGTAATTACACAGGGGAAAGGATAATGTACTGGGAACTCCTCAGAAGAATCTGATTTGTCGTGAGGGGAGAGAGATAAAAGCTCATTTAGGAACGACATGAACCTGCTTCGTAGGTAGCTGTTTATCAGTAAATATCTCCACTGAGATTAAGAAAAGCAGTAGCTTAATAAATTAAGTACTTCCTGGTATGGTTACTGTACTGGTAACTCCCCAAAAGAATCTGGATTGTGGTGAGGGAACAGAGAAAAAAGCTCATGTAGGACCTGCACTTACGAAGGGGGTAGGCAGCTGTATATCAGGGAGTAAACCTTCTGAGAATAAAAACAGCTGGAGCTTGTTAAGGTAATTACACAGGGGAAAAGATAATGTACTTTGAACTCCTCAGAAGAATCTGATTTGTGGTGAGGGGAGAGAGATAAAAGCTCATTTAGGAACGACATGAACATGCTGCGTACGTAGCTGTTTATCAGTAAATATCTCCACTGAGATTAAGAAAAGCAGTAGCTTAATAAATTAAGTACTTCCTGGTATGGTTACTGTACTGGTAACTCCCCAAAGAATCTGGATTGTGGTGAGGGAACAGAGAAAATAGCTCATTTAGGATCTGCACTTACGCAGGGGGTAGGCAGCTGTATATCAGGGAGTAAACCTTCTGAGAATAAAAACAGCTGAGCTTGTTAAGGTAATTACACAGGGAAAGGATAATGTACCGGGAACTCCTCAGAGGAATCTGATTTTTGGTGCGGGGAGAGAGATAAAAGCTCATTTAGGAACGACATGAACATGCTGCGTAGGTAGCGGTTTATCAGTAAATATCTCCACTGAGATTAAGCAAAGCAGTAGCTTAATAAATTAAGTACTTCCTGGGTACGGTTACTCTACTGGTAACTCCCCAAAAGAATCTGGATTGGGGTGAGGGAACAGAGAAAAAATCTCATTTAGGACCTGCACTTACAAAGGGGGTAGCAGCTGTATATCAGGGAGTAAACCTTCTGAGAATAAAAACAGCTGGAACTTGTTAAGGTAATTACACAGGGGAAAGGATAATGTACTGGGAACTCCTCAGAAGAATCTGATTTGTGGTGAGGGGAGAGAGATAAAAGCTCATTTAGGAACGACATGAACATGCTGCGTAGGTAGCTGTTTATCAGTAAATATCTCCACTGAGATTGAGAAAAGCAGTAGGTTAATAAATTAAGTACTTCCTGGTATGGTTACTGTACTGGTAACTCCCCAAAAGAATCTGGATTGTGGTGAGGGAACAGAGAAAAAAGCTCATTTAGGACCTGCACTTACGAAGAGGGTAGGCAGCTGTATATCAGGGAGTAAACCTTCTGCGAATAAAAACAGCTGGAGCTTGTTAAGGTAATTACACAGGGGAAAGGATAATGTACTGGGAACTCCTCAGAAGAATCTGATTTGTGGTGAGGGGAGAGAGATAAAAGCTCATTTAGGAACGACATGAACATGCTGCGTAGGTAGCTGTTCATCAGTAAATATCTCCACTGAGATTAAGAAAAGCAGTAGCTTAATAAATTAAGTACTTCCTGGTATGGTTACTGTACTGGTAACTCCCCAAAAGAATCTGGATTGTGGTGAGGGAACAGAGAAAAAAGCTCATTTAGGACCTGCACTTACGAAGGGGGTAGCCAGCTGTATATCAGGGAGTAAACCTTCTGAGAATAAAAACAGCTGGAGCTTGTTAAGGTAATTACACAGGGGAAAGGATAATGTACCGGGAACTCCTCAGAAGAATCTGATTTGTGGTGAGGGGAGAGAGATAAAAGCTCATTTAGGAACGACATGAACATGCTGCGTAGGTAGCTGTTTATCAGTAAATATCTCCACTGAGATTAAGAAAAGCAGTAGCTTAATAAATTAAGTACTTCCTGGTATGGTTACTGTACTGGTTACTCCCCGAAAGAATCTGGATTGTGGTGAGGGAACAGAGAAAAAAGCTCATTTAGGACCTGCACTTACGAAGGGGGTAGGCAGCTGTATATCAGGGAGTAAACCTTCGGAGAATAAAAACAGCTGGAGCTTGTTAAGGTAATTACACAGGGGAAAGGATAATGTACTGGGAACTCCTCAGAAGAATCTGATTAGTGGTGAGGGGAGAGAGATAAAAGCTCATTTAGGAACGACATGAACATGCTGCGTACGTAGCTGTTTATCAGTAAATATCTCCACTGAGATGAAGAAAAGCAGTAGCTTAATAAATCAAGTACTTCCTGGTATGGTTACTGTACTGGTAACTCCCCAAAAGAATCTGGATTGTGGTGAGGGAACAGAGAAAAAAGCTCATGTCGGACCTGCACTTACGAAGGGGGTAGGCAGCTGTATATCAGGGAGTAAACCTTCTGAGAATAAAAACAGTGGAGCTTGTTGAGGTAATTACACAGGGGAAAGGATAATGTACTGGGAACTCCTCAGAAGAATCTGATTTGTGGTGAGGGGAGAGAGATAAAAGCTCATTTAGGAACGACATGAACATGCTGCGTAGGTAGCTGTTTATCAGTAAATATCTCCACTGAGATTAAGAAAATCAGTAGCTTAATAAATTAAGTACTTCCTGGTATCGTTACTGTACTGGTAACTCCCCAAAAGAATCTGGATTGTGGTGAGGGAACAGAGAAAAAAGCTCATTTAGGACCTGCACTTACGCAGGGGGTAGGCAGCTGTATATCAGGGAGTAAACCTTCTGAGAATAATAACAGCTGGAGATTGTTAAGGTAATTACACAGGGGAAAGGATAATGTACTGGGAACTCCTCAGAAGAATCTGATTTGTGGTGAGGGGAGACAGATAAAAGCTCATTTAAGAACGACATGAACATGCTGCGTAGGTAGCTGTTTATCAGTAAATACCTCCACTGAGAATAAGAAAAGCAGTAGCTTAATAAATTAAGTACTTCTTGGTATGGGTTCTGTACTGGTAACTCCCCAAAAGAATCTGGATTGTGGTGAGGGAACAGAGAAAAAAGCTCATTTACTACCTGCACTGACGAAGGGGGTAGGCAGCTGTATATCAGGGAGTAAACCTTCTGAGAATAAAAACAGCAGGAGCTTGTTAAGGTATTTACACAGGGGAAAGGATAATGTACTGGGAACTCCTCAGAAGAATCTGATTTGTGGTGAGGGGAGAGAGATAAAATCTCATTTAGGAACGACATGAACATGCTGTGTAGGTAGCTGTTTATCAGTAAATATCTCTACTGCGATTAAGAAAAGCAGTAGCTTAATAAATTAAGTACTTCCTGGTATGGTTACTGTACTGGTAACTCCCCAAAAGAATCTGGATTTTGGTGAGGGAACAGAGAAAAAAGCTCATTTAGGACCTGCACTTACGAAGGGGATATGCAGGTATATATCAGGGAGTAAACCTTCTGAGAATAAAAACAGCTGGAGCTTGTTAAGGTAATTACACAGGGGAAAGGATAATGTACTGGGAACTCCTCAGAAGAAATTGATTTGTGGTGAGGGGAGAGAGATAAAAGCTCATTTAGGAACGACATGAACATGTTGCGTAGGTAGCTGTTTATCAGTAAATATCTCCACTGAGATTAAGAAAAGCAGTAGCTTAATAAATTAAGTACTTCCTGGTATGGTTACGGTACTGGTAACTCCCCAAAAGAATCTGGATTGTGGTGAGGGAACAGAGAAAAAAGCTCATTTAGGACCTGCACTTACGAAGGGGGTAGGCAGCTGTATATCAGGGAGTAAACCTTCTGAGAATAAAAACAGCTGGAGCTTGTTAAGGTAATTACACAGGGGAAAGGATAATGTACTGGGAACTCCTCAGAAGAATCTGATTTGTGATGAGGGGAGAGAGATAAAAGCTCATTTAGGAACGACATGAACATGCTGCGTAGGTAGCTGTTTATCAGTAAATATCTCCACTGAGATTATGAAAAGCAGTAGCTTAATAAGTTAAGTACTTCCTGGTATGGTTACTGTACTGGTAACTCCCCCAAAAATCTGGATTGGGGTGAGGGAACAGAGAAAAAAGCTCATATAGGACCTGCACTTAGGAAGGGTGTAGGCAGCTGTATATCAGGGAGTAAACCTTCTGAGAATAAAAACAGCTGGAGCTTGTTAAGGTAATTACACAGGGGAAAGGATAATGTACTGGGAACTCCTCAGAAGAATCTGATTTGTGGTGAGGGGAGAGAGATAAAAGTTCATTTAGGAACGACATGAACATGCTGCGTAGGAAGCTGTTTATCAGTAAATATCTCCACTGAGATTAAGAAAAGCAGTAGCTTAATAAATTAAGTACTTCCTGGTATGGTTACTGTACTGGTAACTCCGCAAAAGAATCTAGATTGTGGTGAGGGAACAGAGAAAAAAGCTCTTTTAGGACCTGCACTTACGAAGGGGCTAGGCAGCTGTATATCAGGGAGTAAACCTTCTGAGAATAAAAACAGCTGGAGCTTGTTAAGGTAATTACACAGGGGAAAGGATAATGTACTGGGAACTCCTCAGAAGAATCTGATTTGTGGTGAGGGGAGAGAGATAAAAGCTCATTTAGGCAGGACATCAACATGCTGCGTAGGTAGCTGTTTATCAGTAAATATCTCCAGTGAGATTAAGAAAAGCAGTAGCTTAACAAATTAAGTACTTCCTGGTATGGTTACTTTACTGGTAACTCCCCAAAGAATCTGGATTGTGGTGAGGGAACAGAGAAAAAAGCTCATTTAGGACCTGCACTTACGAAGGGGGTAGGCAGCTGTATATCAGGGAGTAAACCTTCTGAGAATAAAAACAGCTGGAGCTTGCTAAGGTAATTACACAGGGGAAAGGATAATGTACTGGGAGCTCCTCAGAAGAATCTGATTTATGGTGAGGGGAGAGAGATTAAAGCTTTTTTAGGAACGACATGAACATGCTGCGTAGGTAGCTGTTTATCAGTAAATATCTCCACTGAGATTAAGAAAACCAGTAGCTTAATAAATTAAGTCCTTCCTGGTATGGTTACTGTACTGGTAACTCCCCAAAAGAATCTGGAATGTGGTGAGGGAACAGAGAAAAAAGCTCATTTAGGACTTGCACATACGAACTGGGTAGGCAGCTGTATATCAGGGAGTAAAACTTCTGAGAATAAAAACAGCTGGAGCTTGTTACGGTAATTACACAGGGGAAAGGATAATGTACTGGGAACTCCTCAGAAGAATCTGATTTGTGGTGAGGGGAGAGAGATAAAAGCTCATTTAAGAACGACATGAACATGCTGAGTAGGTAGATGTTTATCAGTAAATATCTCCACTGAGATTAAGAAAAACAGTAGCTTAATAAATTATGTACTTTCTGGTATGGTGACTGTACTGGTAACTCCCCAAAAGAATCTGGATTGTGGTGAGGGAACAGAGAAAATAGCTCATTTAGGACCTGCACTTACGAAGGGGGTAGGCAGCTGTATATCAGGGAGTAAACCTTCTGAGAATAAAAACAGCTGGAACTTGTTAAGGTAATTACACAGGGGAAAGGATAATGTACTGGGAACTCCTCAGAAGAATCTGATTTGTGGTGAGGGGAGAGAGATAAAAGCTCATTTAGGAACGACATGAACATGCTGCGTAGGTAGCTGTTTATCAGTAAATATCTCCACTGAGATTGAGAAAAGCAGTAGGTTAATAAATTAAGTACTTCCTGGTATGGTTACTGTACTGGTAACTCCCCAAAAGAATCTGGATTGTGGTGAGGGAACAGAGAAAAAAGCTCATTTAGGACCTGCACTTACGAAGAGGGTAGGCAGCTGTATATCAGGGAGTAAACCTTCTGCGAATAAAAACAGCTGGAGCTTGTTAAGGTAATTACACAGGGGAAAGGATAATGTACTGGGAACTCCTCAGAAGAATCTGATTTGTGGTGAGGGGAGAGAGATAAAAGCTCATTTAGGAACGACATGAACATGCTGCGTAGGTAGCTGTTCATCAGTAAATATCTCCAGTGAGATTAAGAAAAGCAGTAGCTTAACAAATTAAGTACTTCCTGGTATGGTTACTTTACTGGTAACTCCCCAAAGAATCTGGATTGTGGTGAGGGAACAGAGAAAAAAGCTCATTTAGGACCTGCACTTACGAAGGGGGTAGGCAGCTGTATATCAGGGAGTAAACCTTCTGAGAATAAAAACAGCTGGAGCTTGTTACGGTAATTACACAGGGGAAAGGATAATGTACTGGGAACTCCTCAGAAGAATCTGATTTGTGGTGAGGGGAGAGAGATAAAAGCTCATTTAAGAACGACATGAACATGCTGAGTAGGTAGATGTTTATCAGTAAATATCTCCACTGAGATTAAGAAAAACAGTAGCTTAATAAATTATGTACTTTCTGGTATGGTGACTGTACTGGTAACTCCCCAAAAGAATCTGGATTGTGGTGAGGGAACAGAGAAAATAGCTCATTTAGGACCTGCACTTACGAAGGGGGTAGGCAGCTGTATATCAGGGAGTAAACCTTCTGAGAATAAAAACAGCTGGAGCTTGTTAAGGTTATTAAACAGGGGAAAGGATAATGTACTGGGAACTCCTCAGAAGAATCTGATTTGTGGTGAGGGGAGAGAGATAAAAGCTCATTTAGGAACGACATGAACATGCTGCGTTGGTAGCTGTTTATCAGTAAATATCTCCACTGAGATTAAAAAAAGCAGTAGCTTAATAAATTAAGTACTTCCTGGTATGGTTACTGTACTGGTAACTCCCCAAAAGAATCTGGATTGTGGTGAGGGAACAGAGAAAATAGCTCATTTAGGACCTGCACTTACGAAGGGGGTAGGCAGCTGTATATCAGGGAGTAAAGCTTCTGAGAATAAAAACAGCTGGAGCTTTTTAAGGTAATTACACAGGGGAAAGGATAATGTACCGGGAACTCCTCAGAGGAATCTGATTTTTGGTGCGGGGAGAGAGATAAAAGCTCATTTAGGAACGACATGAACATGCTGCGTAGGTAGCGGTTTATCAGTAAATATCTCCACTGAGATTAAGCAAAGCAGTAGCTTAATAAATTAAGTACTTCCTGGTACGGTTACTCTACTGGTAACTCCCCAAAAGAATCTGGATTGTGGTGAGGGAACAGAGAAAAAATCTCATTTAGGACCTGCACTTACAAAGGGGGTAGGCAGCTGTATATCAGGGAGTAAACCTTCTGAGAATAAAAACAGCTGGAACTTGTTAAGGTAATTACACAGGGGAAAGGATAATGTACTGGGAACTCCTCAGAAGAATCTGATTTGTGGTGAGGGGAGAGAGATAAAAGCTCATTTAGGAACGACATGAACATGCTGCGTAGGTAGCTGTTTATCAGTAAATATCTCCACTGAGATTGAGAAAAGCAGTAGGTTAATAAATTAAGTACTTCCTGGTATGGTTACTGTACTGGTAACTCCCCAAAAGAATCTGGATTGTGGTGAGGGAACAGAGAAAAAAGCTCATTTAGGACCTGCACTTACGAAGAGGGTAGGCAGCTGTATATCAGGGAGTAAACCTTCTGCGAATAAAAACAGCTGGAGCTTGTTAAGGTAATTACACACGGGAAAGGATAATGTACTGGGAACTCCTCAGAAGAATCTGATTTGTGGTGAGGGGAGAGAGATAAAAGCTCATTTAGGAACGACATGAACATGCTGCGTAGGTAGCTGTTCATCAGTAAATATCTCCACTGAGATTAAGAAAAGCAGTAGCTTAATAAATTAAGTACTTCCTGGTATGGTTACTGTAATGGTAACTCCCCAAAAGAATCTGGATTGTGGTGAGGGAACAGAGAAAAAAGCTCATTTAGGACCTGCACTTACGAAGGGGGTAGCCAGCTGTATATCAGGGAGTAAACCTTCTGAGAATAAAAACAGCTGGAGCTTGTTAAGGTAATTACACAGGGGAAAGGATAATGTACCGGGAACTCCTCAGAAGAATCTGATTTGTGGTGAGGGGAGAGAGATAAAATCTCATTTAGGAACGACATGAACATGCTGCGTAGGTAGCTGTTTATCAGTAAATATCTCCACTGAGATTAAGAAAAGCAGTAGCTTAATAAATTAAGTACTTCCTGGTATGGTTACTGTAATGGTAACTCCCCAAAAGAATCTGGATTGTGGTGAGGGAACAGAGAAAAAAGCTCATTTAGGACCTGCACTTACGAAGGGGGTAGCCAGCTGTATATCAGGGAGTAAACCTTCTGAGAATAAAAACAGCTGGAGCTTGTTAAGGTAATTACACAGGGGAAAGGATAATGTACCGGGAACTCCTCAGAAGAATCTGATTTGTGGTGAGGGGAGAGAGATAAAAGCTCATTTAGGAACGACATGAACATGCTGCGTTGGTAGCTGTTTATCAGTAAATATCTCCACTGAGATTAAAAAAAGCAGTAGCTTAATAAATTAAGTACTTCCTGGTATGGTTACTGTACTGGTAACTCCCCAAAAGAATCTGGATTGTGGTGAGGGAACAGAGAAAAAAGCTCATTTTGGACCTGCACTTACGAAGGGGGTAGGCAGCTGTACATCAGGGAGTAAACATTCTGAGAAAAAAAACAGCTGGAGCTTGTTAAGGTAATTACACAGGGGAAAGGATAATGTACTGGGAACTCCTCAGAAGAATCTGATTTGTGGTGAGGGAAGAGAGATAAAAGCTTATTTAGGAACGACATGAACATGCTGCGTAGGTAGCTGTTTATCAGTAAATATCTCCACTGAGATTAAGCAAAGCAGTAGCTTAATAAATTAAGTAACTTCCTGGTATGGTTACTGTACTGGTAACTCCCCAAAAGAATCTGGATTGTGGTGAGGGAACAGAGAAAAAAGCTCATTTAGGACCTGCACTTATGAAGGGGGTAGGCAGCTGTATATCAGGGAGTAAAGATTCTGAGAATAAAAACAGCTGGAGCTTTTTAAGGTAATTACACAGGGGAAAGGATAATGTACTGGGAACTCCTCAGAAGAATCTGATTTGTGGTGAGGGGAGAGAGATAAAAGCTCATTTATGAACGACATGAACATGCTGCGTAGGTAGCTGTTTATCATTAAATATCTCCACTGAGATTAAGAAAAGCAGTAGCTTAATAAATTAAGTACTTCCTGGTATGGTTACTGTACTGGTAACTCCCCAAAAGAATCTGGATTGTGGTGAGGGAACAGAGAAAAAAGCTCATTTAGGACCTGCACTTACGAAGGGGGTAGGCAGCTGTATATCAGGGAGTAAACCTTCTGAGAATAAAAACAGCTGGAGCATGTTAAGGTAATTACACAGGGGAAAGGATAATGTACTGGGAACTCCTCAGAAGAATCTGATTTGTGGTGAGGGGAGAGAGATAAAAGCTCATTTAGGAACGACATGAACATGCTGCGTAGGTAGCTGTTTATCAGTAAATATCTCCACTGAGATTAAGAAAAGTAGTAGCTTAATAAATTAAGTACTTCCTGGTATGGTTACTGTACTGGTAACTCCCCAAAAGAATCTGGATTGTGGTGAGGGAACAGAGAAAAAAGCTCATATAGGACCTGGACTTACGAAGGGGGTAGGCAGCTGTATATCAGGGAGTAAACCTTCTGCGAATAAAAACAGCTGGAGCTTGTTAAGGTAATTACACAGGGGAAAGGATAATGTACTGGGAAGTCCTCAGAAGAATCTGATTTGTGGTGAGGGGAGAGAGATAAAAGCTAATTTAGGAACGACATGAACATGCTGCGTAGGTACCTGTTTATCAGTAAATATCTCCACTGAGATTAAGAAAAGCAGTAGCTTAATAAATTAAGTACTTCCTGGTATGGTGACTGTACTGGTAACTCCCCAAAAGAATCTGGATTGTGGTGAGGGAACGGAGAAAAAAGCTCATTTAAGACCTGCACTTACGAAGTGGGTAGGCAGCTGTATATCAGGGAGTAAACCTTCTGAGAATAAAAACAGCTGGAGCTTGTTAAGGTAATTACACAGGGGAAAGGATAAAGTATTGGGAACTCCTTAGAAGAATCTGATTTGTGGTGAGGGGAGAGAGATAAAAGCTCATTTAGGAACGACATGAACATGCTGCGTCGGTAGCTGTTTATCAGTAAATATCTCCACTGAGCTTTAGAAAAGCAGTAGCTTAATAAATTAAGTACTTCCTGGTATGGTTACTGTACTGGTAACTCCCCAAAAGAATCTGGATTGTGGTGAGGGAACAGAGAAAAAAGCTCATTTAGGACCTGCACTTACGAAGGGGGTAGGCAGCTGTATATCAGGGAGTAAACCTTCTGAGAATAAAAACAGCTGCAGCTTGTTAAGGTAATTACACAGGGGAAAGGATAATGTACTGGGAACTCCTCAGAAGAATCTGATTTGTGGTGAGGGGAGAGAGATAAAAGCTCATTAAGGAACGACATGAACATGCTGCGTACGTAGCTGTTTATCAGTAAATATCTCCACTGAGATTAAGAAAAGCAGTAGCTTAATAAATTAAGTACTTCCTGGTATGGTTACTGTACTGGTAACTCCCCAAAAGAATCTGGATTGTGGTGAGGGAACAGAGAAAAAAGCTCATTTAGGACCTGAACTTACGAAGGGGGTATTCGGCTGTATATCAGGGAGTAAAGCTTCTGAGAATAAAAACAGCTGGAGCTTGTTAAGGTAATTACACAGGGGAAAGAATAATGTACTGGGAACTCCTCAGAAGAATCTGATTTGTGGTGAGGGGAGAGAGATAAAAGCTCATTTAGGAACGACATGAACATGCTGCGTAGGTAGCTGTTTATCAGTAAATATCTCCACTGAGATTAAGAAAAGCAGTAGCTTCATAAATTAAATACTTCCTGATATGGTTACTGTACTGGTAACTCCCCAAAAGAATCTGGATTGTGGTGAGGGAACAGAGAAAAAAGCTCATTTAGGACCTGCACTTACGAAGGGGGTAGGCAGCTGTATATCAGGGAGTAAACCTTCTGAGAATAAAAACAGCTGGAGCTTGTTAAGGTAATTACAGAGGGGAAAGGATAATGTACTGGGAACTCCTCAGAAGAATCTGATTTGTGGTGAGGGGAGAGAGATAAAAGCTCATTTAAGAACGACATGAACATGCTGCGTAGGTAGCTGTTTATCAGTAAATATCTCCACTGAGATTAAGAAAAACAGTAGCTTAATGAATTAAGTACTTCCTGGCATGGTTACTGTACTGGTAACTTCCCAAAAAAATCTGGATTGTGGTGAGGGCACAGAGAAAAAAGCTCATATAGGACCTGCACTTACGAAGGGGATAGGCAGCTGTATATCAGGGAGTAAACCTTCTGAGAATAAAAACAGCTGGAGCTTGTTAAGGTAATTACACAGGGGAAAGGATAATGTACTGGGAACTCCTCAGAAGAATCTGATTTGTGGTGAGGGGAGAGAGATAAAAGCTCATTTAGGAACGACATGAACATATTGCGTAGGTAGCTGTTTATCAGTAAATATCTCCACTGAGATTAGGAAAAGCAGTAGCTTAATAAATTAAGTACTTCCTGGTATGGTTACTGTACTGGTAACTCCCCAAAAGAATCTGGATTGTGGTGAGGGAACAGAGAAAAAAGCTCATTTAGGACCTGCACTTACGAAGGGGGTAGGCAGCTGTATATCAGGGAGTAAACCTTCTGAGAATAAAAACAGCTGCAGCTTGTTAAGGTAATTACACAGGGGAAAGGATAATGTACTGGGAACTCCTCAGAAGAATCTGATTTGTGGTGAGGGGAGAGAGATAAAAGCTCATTTAGGAACGACATGAACATGCTGCGTAGGTAGCTGTTTATCAGTAAATATCTCCACTGAGATTATGAAAAGCAGTAGCTTAATAAGATAAGTACTTCCTGGTATGGTTACTGTACTGGTAACTCCCCCAAAAATCTGGGTTGTGGTGAGGGAACAGAGAAAAAAGCTCATATAGGACCTGCACTTAGGAAGGGTGTAGGCAGCTGTATATCAGGGAGTCAACCTTCTGAGAATAAAAACAGCTGGAGCTTGTTAAGGTAATTACACAGGGGAAAGGATAATGTACTGGGAACTCCTCAGAAGAATCTGATTTGTGGTGAGGGGAGAGAGATAAAAGTTCATTTAGGAACGACATGACCATGCTGCGTAGGAAGCTGTTTATCAGTAAATATCTCCACTGAGATTAAGAAAAGCAGTAGCTTAATAAATTAAGTACTTCCTGGTATGGTTACTGTACTGGTAACTCCCCAAAAGAATCTGGATTGTGGTGAGGGAACAGAGAAAAAAGCTCATTTAGGACCTGCACTTACGAAGGGGCTAGGCAGCTGTATATCAAGGAGTAAACCTTCTGAGAATAAAAACAGCTGGAGCTTGTTAAGGTAATTACACAGGGGAAAGGATAATGGACTGGGAGCTCCTCAGAAGAATCTGATTTATGGTGAGGGGAGAGAGATTAAAGCTTTTTTAGGAACGACATGAACATGCTACGTAGGTAGCTGTTTATCAGTAAATATCTCCACTGAGATTAAGAAAACCAGTAGCTTAATAAATTAAGTCCTTCCTGGTATGGTTACTGTACTGGTAACTCCCCAAAAGAATCTGGAATGTGGTGAGGGAACAGAGAAAAAAGCTCATTTAGGACTTGCACATACGAACTGGGTAGGCAGGTGTATATCAGGGAATAAACCTTCTGAGAATAAAAACAGCTGGATCTTGTTACGGTAATTACACAGGGGAAAGGATAATGTACTGGGAACTCCTCAGAAGAATCTGATTTGTGGTGAGGGGAGAGAGATAAAAGCTTATTTAGGAACGACATGAACATGCTGTGTAGGTAGCTGTTTATCAGTAAATATCTCCACTGAGATTAAGAAAAGCAGTAGCTTAATAAATTAAGTAACTTCCTGGTATGGTTACTGTACTGGTAACTCCCCAAAAGAATCTGGATTGTGGTGAGGGAACAGAGAAAAAAGCTCATTTAGGACCTGCACTTATGAAGGGGGTAGGCAGCTGTATATCAGGGAGTAAACCTTCTGAGAATAAAAACAGCTGGAGCTTTTTAAGGTAATTACACAGGGGAAAGGATAATGTACTGGGAACTCCTCAGAAGAATCTGATTTGTGGTGAGGGGAGAGAGATAAAAGCTCATTTATGAACGACATGAACATGCTGCGTAGGTAGCTGTTTATCAGTAAATATCTCCACTGAGATTAAGAAAAGCAGTAGCTTAATAAATTAAGTACTTCCTGGTATGGTTACTGTACTAGTAACTCCCCAAAAGAATCTGGATTGTGGTGAGGGAACAGAGAAAAAAGCTCATTTAGGACCTGCACTTACGAAGGGGGTAGGCAGCTGTATATCAGGGAGTAAACCTTCTGAGAATAAAAACAGCTGGAGCATGTTAAGGTAATTACACAGGGGAAAGGATAATGTACTGGGAACTCCTCAGAAGAATCTGATATGTGGTGAGGGGAGAGAGATAAAAGCTCATTTAGGAACGACATGAACATGCTGCGTAGGTACCTGTTTATCAGTAAATATCTCCACTGAGATTAAGAAAAGCAGTAGCTTAATAAATTAAGTACTTCCTGGTATGGTTACTGTACTGGTAACTCCCCAAAAGAATCTGAATTGTGGTGAGGGTAGAGAGAAAAAAGCTCATTTAGGACCAGCACTTACGAAGGTGGTAGGCAGCTGTATATCAGTGAGTAAACCTTCTGAGAATAAATACAGCTGGAGCTTGTTAAGGTAATTAAACAGGGGAAAGGATAATGTACTGGGAACTTCTCAGAAGAATCTGATTTGTGGTGAGGGGAGACAGATAAAAGCTCATTTAGGAACGACATGAACATTCTGGGTACGTAGCTGTTTATCAGTAAATATCTCCCCTGAGATTAAGAAAAGCAGTAGCTTAATAAATTAAGTACTTACTGGTATGGTTACTGTACTGGTAACTCCCCAAAAGAATCTGGATTGTGGTGAGGGAACAGAGAAAAAAGCTCATTTAGGACCTGCACTTACGAAGGGGGTAGGCAGCTGTATATCAGGGAGTAAACCTTCTGAGAATAAAAACAGCTGGAGCTTGTTAAGGTAATTACACAGGGGAAAGGATAATGTACTGGGAACTCCTCAGAAGAATCTGATTTGTGGTGAGGGGAGAGAGATAAAAGCTCATTTAGCAACGACATGAACATGCTGCGTAGGTAGCTGTTTATCAGTAAATATCTCCACTGAGATTATGAAAAGCAGTAGCTTAATAAGTTAAGTACTTCCTGGTATGGTTACTGTACTGGTAACTCCCCCAAAAATCTGGATTGTGGTGAGGGAACAGAGAAAAAAGCTCATATAGGACCTGCACTTAGGAAGGGTGTAGGCAGCTGTATATCAGGGAGTCAACCTTCTGAGAATAAAAACAGCTGGAGCTTGTTAAGGTAATTACACAGGGGAAAGGATAATGTACTGGGAACTCCTCAGAAGAATCTGATTTGTGGTGAGGGGAGAGAGATAAAAGCTCATTTAGGAACGACATGAACATGCTGCGTAGGTAGCTGTTTATCAGTAAATATCTCCACTGAGATTAAGAAAAGCAGAAGCTTAATAAATTAAGTACTTCCTGGTATGGTTACTGTACTGGTAACTCCCCAAAAGAATCTGGATTGTGGTGAGGGAACAGAGAAAAAAGCTCATTTAGGTCCTGCACTTACGAAGGGTTAGGCAGCTGTATATCAGGGAGTAAATCTTCTGAGATTAAAAACAGCTGGAGCTTGTTAAGGTAATTACACAGGGGAAAGGATAATGTACTGGGAACTCCTCAGAAGAATCAGATTTGTGGTGAGGGGAGAGAGATAAAAGCTCATTTAGGAACGACATGAACATGCTGCGTAGGTAGCTGTTTATCAGTAAATATCTCCACTGAGATTAAGTAAAGCAGTAGCTTAATAAATTAAGTACTTCCTGGTATGGTTACTGTACTGGTAACTCCCCAAAAGAATCTGGATTGTGGTGAGGGAACAGAGAAAAAAGCTCATTTAGGTCCTGCACTTACGAAGGGGGTAGGCAGCTGTATATCAGGGAGTAAATCTTCTGAGAATAAAAACAGCTGGAGCTTGTTAAGGTAATTACACAGGGGAAAGGATAATGTACTGGGAACTCCTCAGAAGAATCTGATTTGTGGTGAGGGGAGAGAGATAAAAGCTCATTTATGAACGACATGAACATGCTGCTTAGGTAGCTGTTTATCAGTAAATATCTCCACTGAGAATAAGAAAAGCAGTAGCTTAATTAATTAAGTACTTCCTGGTATGGTTACTGTACTGGTAACTCCCCAAAAGAATCTGGATTGTGGTGAGGGAACAGAGAAAAAAGCTCATATAGGACCTGGACTTACGAAGGGGGTAGGCAGCTGTATATCAGGGAGGAAACCTTCTGCGAATAAAAACAGCTGGAGCTTGTTAAGGTAATTACACAGGGGAAAGGATAATGTACTGGGAACTCCTCAGAAGAATCTGATTTGTGGTGAGGGGAGAGAGATAAAAGCTCATTTAGGAACGACATGAACATGCTGCGTAGGTACCTGTTTATCAGTAAATATCTCCACTGAGATTAAGAAGAGCAGTAGCTTAATAAATTAAGTACTTCCTGGTATGGTGACTGTACTGGTAACTCCCCAAAAGAATCTGGATTGTGGTGAGGGAACGGAGAAAAAAGCTCATTTAGGACCTGCACTTACGAAGGTGGTAGGCAGCTGTATATCAGGGAGTAAACCTTCTGAGAATAAAAACAGCTGGAGTTTGTAAAGGTAATTACACAGGGGAAAGGATAAAGTACTGGGAACTCCTCAGAAGGATCTGATTTGTGGTGAGGGGAGAGAGATAAAAGCTCATTTAGGAACGACATGAACATGCTGCGTCGGTAGCTGTTTATCAGTAAATATCTCCACTGAGCTTTAGAAAAGCAGTAGCTTAATAAATTAAGTACTTCCTGGTATGGTTACTGTACTGGTAACTCCCCAAAAGAATCTGGATTGTGGTGAGGGAAGAGTGAAAAAAGCTCATTTAGGACCTGCACTTACGAAGGGGGTAGGCAGCTGTATATCAGGGAGTAAAGCTTCTGAGAATAAAAACAGCTGGAGCTTGTTAAGGTAATTACACAGGGGAAAGGATAATGTACTGGGAACTCCTCAGAAGAATCTGATTTGTGGTGAGGGGAGAGAGATAAAAGCTCATTTAGCAACGACATGAACATGCTGCGTAGGTAGCTGTTTATCAGTAAATATCTCCACTGAGATTAAGAAAAGCAGTAGCTTAATAAATTAAGTACTTCCTGGTATGGTTACTGTACTGGTAACTCCCCAAAAGAATCTGGATTGTGGTGAGGGAACAGAGAAAAAAGGTCATTTAGGACCTGCACTTACGAAGGGGGTAGGCAGCTGTATATCAGGGAGTAAAGCTTCTGAGAATAAAAACAGCTGGTGCTTGTTAAGGTAATTACACAGGGGAAAGGATAATGTACTGGGAACTCCTCAGAAGAATCTGATTTGTGGTGAGGGGAGAGAGATAAAAGCTCATTTAAGAACTACATGTACATGCTACTTAGGTAGCTGTTTATCAGTAAATATCTCCACTGAGATTAAGAAAAGCAGTAGGTTAATAAATTAAGTACTTCCTGGTATGGTTACTGTACTGGTAACTCCCCAAAAGAATCTGGATTCTGGTGAGGGAACAGAGAAAAAAGCTCATTTAGGACCTGCACTTACGAAGGGGGTAGGCAGCTGTATATCAGGGAGTAAACCTTCTGAGAATAAAAACAGCTGGAGCTTGTTAAGGTAATTACACAGGGGAAAGGATAATGTACTGAGAATTCCTCAGAAGAATCTGATTTGTGGTGAGGGGAGAGAGATAAAAGCTCATTTATAAACGACATGAACATGCTGCGTAGGTAGCTGTTTATCAGTAAATATCTCCACTGAGATTAAGAAAAGCAGTAGCTTAATAAATTAAGTACTTCCTGGTATGGTTACTGTACTGGTAACTCCCCAAAAGAATCTGGATTGTGGTGAGGGAACAGAGAAAAAACTCATTTAGGACCTGCACTTACGAAGGGGGTAGGCAGCTGTATATCAGGGAGTAAACCTTCTGAGAATAAAAACAGCTGGAGCTTGTTAAGGTAATTACACAGGGGAAAGGATACTTTACTGGGAACTCCTCAGAAGAATCTGATTTGTGGTGAGGGGAGAGAGATAAAAGCTCATTTAGGAACGACATGAACATGCTGCGTAGGTAGCTGTTTATCAGTAAATATCTCCACTGAGATTAAGAAAAGCAGTAGCTTAATAAATTAAGTACTTCCTGGTATGGTTACTGTACTGGTAACTCCCCAAAAGAATCTGGATTGTGGTGAGGGAACAGAGAAAAAAGCTCATTTAGGACCTGCACTGAGGAAGGGAGTAGGCAGCCCTATATCAGGGAGTAAACCATCTGAGAATAAAAACAGCTGGAGCTTGTTAAGGTAATTACACAGGGGAAAGGATAATGTACTGGGAACTCCTCAGAAGAATCTGATTTGTGGTGAGGGGAGAGAGATAAAAGCTCATTTAGGAACGACATGAACATGCTGCGTAGGTAGCTGTTTATCAGTAAATATCTCCACTGAGATTAAGAAAAGCAGTAGCTTAATAAATTACGTACTTCCTGGTATGGTTACTGTACTGGTAATTCCCCAAAAGAATCTGGATTGTGGGGAGGGAACAGAGAAAAATGCTCATTTAGGACCTGCACTTACGAAGGGGGTAGGCAGCTGTATATCAGGGAGTAAACCTTCTGAGAATAAAAACAGCTGGAGCTTGTTAAGGTAATTACACAGGGGAAAGGATAATGTACTGGGAACTCCTCAGAAGAATCTGATTTGTGGTGAGGGGAGAGAGATAAAAGCTCATTTAGGAACGACATGAACATGCTGGGTACGTAGCTGTTTATCAGTAAATATCTCCATTGAGATTAAGAAAAGCAGTAGCTTAATAAATTAAGTACTACCTGGTATGGTTACTGTACTGGTAACTCCCCAAAAGAATCTGGATTGTGGTGAGGGAACAGAGAAAAAAGCACATTTAGGACCTGCACTTACGAAGGGGGTAGGCAGGTGTATATCAGGGAGTAAACCTTCTGACAATAAAAACAGCTGGAGCTTGTTAAGGTAATTACACAGGGGAAAGGATAATGTACTGGGAACTCCTCAGAAGTATCTGATTTGTGGTGAGGGGAGAGAGATAAAAGCTCATTTAGGAACGACATGAACATGCTGCGTAGGTAGCTGTTTATCAGTAAATATCTCCACTGAGATTAAGAAAAGCAGTAGCTTAATAAATTAAGTACTTCTTGGTATGGGTACTGTACTGGTAACTCCCCAAAAGAATCTGGATTGTGGTGAGGGAACAGAGAAAAAAGCTCATTTAGGACCTGCACTTACGAAGGGGGTAGGCAGCTTTATATCAGGGAGTAAACCTTCTGCGAATAAAAACAGCTGGAGCTTGTTAAGGTAATTACACAGGGGAAAGGATAATGTACTGGGAACTCCTCAGAAGAATCTGATTTGTGGTGAGGGGAGAGAGATAAAAGCTCATTTAGGAACGACATGAACATGCTGCGTAGGTAGCTGTTTATCAGTAAATATCTCCACTGAGATTAAGAAAAGCAGTAGCTTAATAAATTAAGTACTTACTCGTATGGTTACTGTACTGGTAACTCCCCAAAAGAATCTGGATTGTGGTGAGGGAACAGAGAAAAAAGCTCATTAAGACCTGCACTTACGAAGGGGGTAGGCAGCTGTATATCAGGGAGTAAACCTTCTGCGAATAAAAACAGCTGGAGCTTGTTAAGTTAATTACCCAGGGGAAAGGATAATGTACTGGGAACTCCTCAGAAGAATCTGATATGTGGTGAGGGGAGAGAGATAAAAGCTCATTTAGGAACGACATGTACAAGCTGCTTACGTAGCTGTTTATCAATAAATATCTCCACTGAGATTAAAAAAGAAGTAGCTTAATAAATTAAGTACTTCCTGGTATGGTTACTGTACTGGTAACTCCCCAAAAGAATCTGGATTGTGGTGAGGGAACAGAGAAAAAAGCTCATTTAGGACCTGCACTTACGCAGGGGGTAGGCAGCTGTATATCAGGGAGTAAACCTTCTGAGAATAAAAGCAGCTGGAGCTTGTTAAGGTAATTACACAGGGGAAAGGATAATGTACAGGGAACTCCTCAGAAGAATCTGATTTGTGGTGAGGGGAGAGAGATAAAAGCTCATTTAGGAACGACATGAACATGCTGCGTAGGTAGCTGTTTATCAGTAAATATCTCCACTGAGATTAAGCAAAGCAGTAGCTTAATAAATTAAGTACTTCCTGGTATGGTTACTGTACTGGTAACTCCCCAAAAGAATCTGGATTGTGGTGAGGGAACAGAGAAAAAAGCTCATTTAGGAACTGCACTTACGAAGGGGGTAGGCAGCTGTATATCAGGGAGTAAACCTTCTGACAATAAAAACAGCTGCAGCTTGTTAAGGTAATTACACAGGGGAAAGGATAATGTACTGGGAACTCCTCAGAAGAATCTGATTTGTGGTGAGGGGAGAGAGATAAAAGCTCATTTAGGAACGACATGAACATGCTGCATAGGTAGCTGTTTATCAGTAAATATCTCCACTGAGATTAAGAAAAGCAGTAGCTTAATAAATTAAGTACTTCCTGGTATGGTTACTGTACTGGTAACTCCCCAAAAGAATCTGGATTGTGGTGAGGGAAGAGTGAAAAAAGCTCATTTAGGACCTGCACTTACGAAGGGGGTAGGCAGCTGTATATCAGGGAGTAAAGCTTCTGAGAATAAAAACAGCTGGAGCTTGTTAAGGTAATTACACAGGGGAAAGGATAATGTACTGGGAACTCCTCAGAAGAATCTGATTTGTGGTGAGGGGAGAGAGATAAAAGCTCATTTAGCAACGACATGAACATGCTGCGTAGGTAGCTGTTTATCAGTAAATATCTCCACTGAGATTAAGAAAAGCAGTAGCTTAATAAATTAAGTACTTCCTGGTATGGTTACTGTACTGGTAACTCCCCAAAAGAATCTGGATTGTGGTGAGGGAACAGAGAAAAAAGGTCATTTAGGACCTGCACTTACGAAGGGGGTAGGCAGCTGTATATCAGGGAGTAAAGCTTCTGAGAATAAAAACAGCTGGTGCTTGTTAAGGTAATTACACAGGGGAAAGGATAATGTACTGGGAACTCCTCAGAAGAATCTGATTTGTGGTGAGGGGAGAGAGATAAAAGCTCATTTAAGAACTACATGTACATGCTACTTAGGTAGCTGTTTATCAGTAAATATCTCCACTGAGATTAAGAAAAGCAGTAGGTTAATAAATTAAGTACTTCCTGGTATGGTTACTGTACTGGTAACTCCCCAAAAGAATCTGGATTCTGGTGAGGGAACAGAGAAAAAAGCTCATTTAGGACCTGCACTTACGAAGGGGGTAGGCAGCTGTATATCAGGGAGTAAACCTTCTGAGAATAAAAACAGCTGGAGCTTGTTAAGGTAATTACACAGGGGAAAGGATAATGTACTGAGAATTCCTCAGAAGAATCTGATTTGTGGTGAGGGGAGAGAGATAAAAGCTCATTTAGAAACGACATGAACATGCTGCGTAGGTAGCTGTTTATCAGTAAATATCTCCACTGAGATTAAGAAAAGCAGTAGCTTAATAAATTAAGTACTTCCTGGTATGGTTACTGTACTGGTAACTCCCCAAAAGAATCTGGATTGTGGTGAGGGAACAGAGAAAAAACTCATTTAGGACCTGCACTTACGAAGGGGGTAGGCAGCTGTATATCAGGGAGTAAACCTTCTGAGAATAAAAACAGCTGGAGCTTGTTAAGGTAATTACACAGGGGAAAGGATACTTTACTGGGAACTCCTCAGAAGAATCTGATTTGTGGTGAGGGGAGAGAGATAAAAGCTCATTTAGGAACGACATGAACATGCTGCGTAGGTAGCTGTTTATCAGTAAATATCTCCACTGAGATTAAGAAAAGCAGTAGCTTAATAAATTAAGTACTTCCTGGTATGGTTACTGTACTGGTAACTCCCCAAAAGAATCTGGATTGTGGTGAGGGAACAGAGAAAAAAGCTCATTTAGGACCTGCACTGAGGAAGGGAGTAGGCAGCCCTATATCAGGGAGTAAACCATCTGAGAATAAAAACAGCTGGAGCTTGTTAAGGTAATTACACAGGGGAAAGGATAATGTACTGGGAACTCCTCAGAAGAATCTGATTTGTGGTGAGGGGAGAGAGATAAAAGCTCATTTAGGAACGTCATGAACATGCTGCGTAGGTAGCTGTTTATCAGTAAATATCTCCACTGAGATTAAGAAAAGCAGTAGCTTAATAAATTACGTACTTCCTGGTATGGTTACTGTACTGGTAATTCCCCAAAAGAATCTGGATTGTGGGGAGGGAACAGAGAAAAATGCTCATTTAGGACCTGCACTTACGAAGGGGGTAGGCAGCTGTATATCAGGGAGTAAACCTTCTGAGAATAAAAACAGCTGGAGCTTGTTAAGGTAATTACACAGGGGAAAGGATAATGTACTGGGAACTCCTCAGAAGAATCTGATTTGTGGTGAGGGGAGAGAGATAAAAGCTCATTTAGGAACGACATGAACATGCTGGGTACGTAGCTGTTTATCAGTAAATATCTCCATTGAGATTAAGAAAAGCAGTAGCTTAATAAATTAAGTACTACCTGGTATGGTTACTGTACTGGTAACTCCCCAAAAGAATCTGGATTGTGGTGAGGGAACAGAGAAAAAAGCACATTTAGGACCTGCACTTACGAAGGGGGTAGGCAGGTGTATATCAGGGAGTAAACCTTCTGACAATAAAAACAGCTGGAGCTTGTTAAGGTAATTACACAGGGGAAAGGATAATGTACTGGGAACTCCTCAGAAGTATCTGATTTGTGGTGAGGGGAGAGAGATAAAAGCTCATTTAGGAACGACATGAACATGCTGCGTAGGTAGCTGTTTATCAGTAAATATCTCCACTGAGATTAAGAAAAGCAGTAGCTTAATAAATTAAGTACTTCTTGGTATGGGTACTGTACTGGTAACTCCCCAAAAGAATCTGGATTGTGGTGAGGGAACAGAGAAAAAAGCTCATTTAGGACCTGCACTTACGAAGGGGGTAGGCAGCTTTATATCAGGGAGTAAACCTTCTGCGAATAAAAACAGCTGGAGCTTGTTAAGGTAATTACACAGGGGAAAGGATAATGTACTGGGAACTCCTCAGAAGAATCTGATTTGTGGTGAGGGGAGAGAGATAAAAGCTCATTTAGGAACGACATGAACATGCTGCGTAGGTAGCTGTTTATCAGTAAATATCTCCACTGAGATTAAGAAAAGCAGTAGCTTAATAAATTAAGTACTTACTCGTATGGTTACTGTACTGGTAACTCCCCAAAAGAATCTGGATTGTGGTGAGGGAACAGAGAAAAAAGCTCATTAAGACCTGCACTTACGAAGGGGGTAGGCAGCTGTATATCAGGGAGTAAACCTTCTGCGAATAAAAACAGCTGGAGCTTGTTAAGTTAATTACCCAGGGGAAAGGATAATGTACTGGGAACTCCTCAGAAGAATCTGATATGTGGTGAGGGGAGAGAGATAAAAGCTCATTTAGGAACGACATGTACAAGCTGCTTACGTAGCTGTTTATCAATAAATATCTCCACTGAGATTAAAAAAGAAGTAGCTTAATAAATTAAGTACTTCCTGGTATGGTTACTGTACTGGTAACTCCCCAAAAGAATCTGGATTGTGGTGAGGGAACAGAGAAAAAAGCTCATTTAGGACCTGCACTTACGCAGGGGGTAGGCAGCTGTATATCAGGGAGTAAACCTTCTGAGAATAAAAGCAGCTGGAGCTTGTTAAGGTAATTACACAGGGGAAAGGATAATGTACTGGGAACTCCTCAGAAGAATCTGATTTGTGGTGAGGGGAGAGAGATAAAAGCTCATTTAGGAACGACATGAACATGCTGCGTAGGTAGCTGTTTATCAGTAAATATCTCCACTGAGATTAAGCAAAGCAGTAGCTTAATAAATTAAGTACTTCCTGGTATGGTTACTGTACTGGTAACTCCCCAAAAGAATCTGGATTGTGGTGAGGGAACAGAGAAAAAAGCTCATTTAGGAACTGCACTTACGAAGGGGGTAGGCAGCTGTATATCAGGGAGTAAACCTTCTGACAATAAAAACAGCTGCAGCTTGTTAAGGTAATTACACAGGGGAAAGGATAATGTACTGGGAACTCCTCAGAAGAATCTGATTTGTGGTGAGGGGAGAGAGATAAAAGCTCATTTAGGAACGACATGAACATGCTGCATAGGTAGCTGTTTATCAGTAAATATCTCCACTGAGATTAAGAAAAGCAGTAGCTTAATAAATTAAGTACTTCCTTGTATGGTTACTGTACTGATAACTCCCCAAAAGAATCTGGATTGTGGTGAGGGAACAGAGAAAAAGCTCATTTAGGACATGCACTTACGAAGGGGGTAGGCAGCTGTATATCAGGGAGTAAACCTTCTGAGAATAAAAACAGCTGGAGCTTCTTAAGGTAATTACACGGGGGAAAGGATAATGTACTGGGAACTCCTCAGAAGAATCTGATTTGTGGTGAGGGGAGAGAGATAAAAGCTCATTTAGGTACGACATGAACATGCTGCGTAGGTAGCTGTTTATCAGTAAATATCTCCACTGAGATTAAGAAAAGCAGTAGCTTAATAAATTAAGTACTTCCTGGTATAGTTACTGTACTGGTTACTCCCCAAAAGAATCTGGATTGTGGTGAGGGAACAGAGAAAAAAGCTCATTTAGGACCTGCACTTACGAAGGGGGTAGGCAGCTGTATATCAGGGAGTAAATCTTCTGAGAATAAAAACAGCTGGAGCTTGTTAATGTAATTACACAGGGGAAAGGATAATGTACTGGGAACTCCTCAGAAGAATCTGATTTGTGGTGAGGGGAGAGAGATAAAAGCTCATTTAGGAACGACATGAACGTGCTGCGTAGGTAGCTGTTTATCAGTAAATATCTCCACTGAGATTAAGAAAAGCAGTAGCTTAATAAATTAAGTACTTCCTGGTATGGTTACTGTACTGGTAACTCCCCAAAAGAATCTGGATTGTGGTGAGGAAACAGAGAAAAAAGCTCATTTAGGACCTGCACTTACGAAGGGGGTATGCAGCTGTATATCAGGGAGTAAACCTTCTGAGAATAAAAACAGCTGGAGCTTGTTAAGTTAATTACACAGGGGAAAGGATAATGTACTGGGAACTCCTCAGAAGAATCTGATTTGTGGTGAGGGGAGAGAGATAAAAGCTCATTTAGGAACGACATGAACATGCTGCGTAGGTAGCTGTTTATCAGTAAATATCTCCACTGAGATTATGAAAAGCAGTAGCTTAATAAGTTAAGTACTTCCTGGTATGGTTACTCTACTGGTAACTCCCCCAAAAATCTGGAATGTGGTGAGGGAACAGAGAAAAAAGCTCATATAGGACCTGCACTTAGGAAGGGTGTAGGCAGCTGTATATCAGGGAGTAAACCTTCTGAGAATAAAAACAGCTGGAGCTTGTTAAGGTAATTACACAGGGGAAAGGATAATGTACTGGGAACTCCTCAGAAGAATCTGATTTGTGGTGAGGGGAGAGATATAAAAGTTCATTTAGGAACGACATGAACATGCTGCGTAGGAAGCTGTTTATCAGTAAAAATCTCCACTGAGATTAAGAAAAGCAGTAGCTTAATAAATTAAGTACTTCCTGGTATGGTTACTCTACTGGTAACTCCCCAAAAGAATCTGGATTGTGGTGAGGGAACAGAGAAAAAAGCTCATTTAGGACCTGCACTTACGAAGGGGGTAGGCAGCTGTATATCAGGGAGTAAACATTCTGAGAAAAAAAACAGCTGGAGCTTGTTAAGGTAATTACACAGGGGAAAGGATAATGTACTTGGAACTCCTCAGAAGAATCTGATTTGTGGTGAGGGAAGAGAGATAAAAGCTTATTTAGGAACGACATGAACATGTTGCGTAGGTAGCTGTTTATCAGTAAATATCTCCACTGAGATTACGCAAAGCAGTAGCTTAATTAATTAAGTAACTTCCTGGTATGGTTACTGTACTGGTAACTCCGCAAAAGAATCTGGATTGTGGTGAGGGAACAGAGAAAAAAGCTCATTTAGGACCTGTACTTATGAAGGGGGTAGGCAGCTGTATATCAGGGAGTAAAGCTTCTGAGAATAAAAACAGCTGGAGCTTTTTAAGGTAATTACACAGGGGAAAGGATAATGTACTGGGAACTCCTCAGAAGAATCTGATTTGTGGTGAGGGGAGAGAGATAAAAGCTCATTTATGAACGACATGAACATGCTGCGTAGGTAGCTGTTTATCAGTAAATATCTCCACTGAGAATAAGAAAAGCAGTAGCTTAATAAATTAAGTACTTCCTGGTATGGTTACTGTACTGGTAACTCCCCAAAAGAATCTGGATTGTGGTGAGGGAACAGAGAAAAAAGCTCATATAGGACCTGGACTTACGAAGGGGGTAGGCAGCTGTATATCAGGGAGGAAACCTTCTGCGAATAAAAACAGCTGGAGCTTGTTAAGGTAATTACACAGGGGAAAGGATAATGTACTGGGAACTCCTCAGAAGAATCTGATTTGTGGTGAGGGGAGAGAGATAAAAGCTCATTTAGGAACGACATGAACATGCTGCGTAGGTACCTGTTTATCAGTAAATATCTCCACTGAGATTAAGAAAAGCAGTAGCTTAATAAATTAAGTACTTCCTGGTATGGTGACTGTACTGGTAACTCCCCAAAAGAATCTGGATTGTGGTGAGGGAACGGAGAAAAAAGCTCATTTAGGACCTGCACTTACGAAGGTGGTAGGCAGCTGTATATCAGGGAGTAAACCTTCTGAGAATAAAAACAGCTGGAGCTTGTTAAGGTAATTACACAGGGGAAAGGATAAAGTACTGGGAACTCCTCAGAAGGATCTGATTTGTGGTGAGGGGAGAGAGATAAAAGCTCATTTAGGAACGACATGAACATGCTGCGTCGGTAGCTGTTTATCAGTAAATATCTCCACTGAGCTTTAGAAAAGCAGTAGCTTAATAAATTAAGTACTTCCTGGTATGGTTACTGTACTGGTAACTCCCCAAAAGAATCTGGATTGTGGTGAGGGAAGAGAGAAAAAAGCTCATTTAGGACCTGCACTTACGAAGGGGGTAGGCAGCTGTATATCAGGGAGTAAACCTTCTGAGAATAAAAACAGCTGGAGCTTGTTAAGGTAATTACACGGGGGAAAGGATAATGTACTGGGAACTCCTCAGAAGAATCTGATTTGTGGTGAGGGGAGAGAGATAAAAGCTCATTTAGGTACGACATGAACATGCTGCGTAGGTAGCTGTTTATCAGTAAATATCTCCACTGAGATTAAGAAAAGCAGTAGCTTAATAAATTAAGTACTTCCTGGTATAGTTACTGTACTGGTTACTCCCCAAAAGAATCTGGATTGTGGTGAGGGAACAGAGAAAAAAGCTCATTTAGGACCTGCACTTACGAAGGGGGTAGGCAGCTGTATATCAGGGAGTAAATCTTCTGAGAATAAAAACAGCTGGAGCTTGTTAATGTAATTACACAGGGGAAAGGATAATGTACTGGGAACTCCTCAGAAGAATCTGATTTGTGGTGAGGGGAGAGAGATAAAAGCTCATTTAGGAACAACATGAACGTGCTGCGTAGGTAGCTGTTTATCAGTAAATATCTCCACTGAGATTAAGAAAAGCAGTAGCTTAATAAATTAAGTACTTCCTGGTATGGTTACTGTACTGGTAACTCCCCAAAAGAATCTGGATTGTGGTGAGGAAACAGAGAAAAAAGCTCATTTAGGACCTGCACTTACGAAGGGGGTATGCAGCTGTATATCAGGGAGTAAACCTTCTGAGAATAAAAACAGCTGGAGCTTGTTAAGTTAATTACACAGGGGAAAGGATAATGTACTGGGAACTCCTCAGAAGAATCTGATTTGTGGTGAGGGGAGAGAGATAAAAGCTCATTTAGGAACGACATGAACATGCTGCGTAGGTAGCTGTTTATCAGTAAATATCTCCACTGAGATTATGAAAAGCAGTAGCTTAATAAGTTAAGTACTTCCTGGTATGGTTACTCTACTGGTAACTCCCCCAAAAATCTGGAATGTGGTGAGGGAACAGAGAAAAAAGCTCATATAGGACCTGCACTTAGGAAGGGTGTAGGCAGCTGTATATCAGGGAGTAAACCTTCTGAGAATAAAAACAGCTGGAGCTTGTTAAGGTAATTACACAGGGGAAAGGATAATGTACTGGGAACTCCTCAGAAGAATCTGATTTGTGGTGAGGGGAGAGATATAAAAGTTCATTTAGGAACGACATGAACATGCTGCGTAGGAAGCTGTTTATCAGTAAAAATCTCCACTGAGATTAAGAAAAGCAGTAGCTTAATAAATTAGGTACTTCCTGGTATGGTTACTCTACTGGTAACTCCCCAAAAGAATCTGGATTGTGGTGAGGGAACAGAGAAAAAAGCTCATTTAGGACCTGCACTTACGAAGGGGGTAGGCAGCTGTATATCAGGGAGTAAACATTCTGAGAAAAAAAACAGCTGGAGCTTGTTAAGGTAATTACACAGGGGAAAGGATAATGTACTGGGAACTCCTCAGAAGAATCTGATTTGTGGTGAGGGAAGAGAGATAAAAGCTTATTTAGGAACGACATGAACATGTTGCGTAGGTAGCTGTTTATCAGTAAATATCTCCACTGAGATTAAGCAAAGCAGTAGCTTAATTAATTAAGTAACTTCCTGGTATGGTTACTGTACTGGTAACTCCGCAAAAGAATCTGGATTGTGGTGAGGGAACAGAGAAAAAAGCTCATTTAGGACCTGTACTTATGAAGGGGGTAGGCAGCTGTATATCAGGGAGTAAAGCTTCTGAGAATAAAAACAGCTGGAGCTTTTTAAGGTAATTACACAGGGGAAAGGATAATGTACTGGGAACTCCTCAGAAGAATCTGATTTGTGGTGAGGGGAGAGAGATAAAAGCTCATTTATGAACGACATGAACATGCTGCGTAGGTAGCTGTTTATCAGTAAATATCTCCACTGAGAATAAGAAAAGCAGTAGCTTAATAAATTAAGTACTTCCTGGTATGGTTACTGTACTGGTAACTCCCCAAAAGAATCTGGATTGTGGTGAGGGAACAGAGAAAAAAGCTCATATAGGACCTGGACTTACGAAGGGGGTAGGCAGCTGTATATCAGGGAGGAAACCTTCTGCGAATAAAAACAGCTGGAGCTTGTTAAGGTAATTACACAGGGGAAAGGATAATGTACTGGGAACTCCTCAGAAGAATCTGATTTGTGGTGAGGGGAGAGAGATAAAAGCTCATTTAGGAACGACATGAACATGCTGCGTAGGTACCTGTTTATCAGTAAATATCTCCACTGAGATTAAGAAAAGCAGTAGCTTAATAAATTAAGTACTTCCTGGTATGGTGACTGTACTGGTAACTCCCCAAAAGAATCTGGATTGTGGTGAGGGAACGGAGAAAAAAGCTCATTTAGGACCTGCACTTACGAAGGTGGTAGGCAGCTGTATATCAGGGAGTAAACCTTCTGAGAATAAAAACAGCTGGAGCTTGTTAAGGTAATTACACAGGGGAAAGGATAAAGTACTGGGAACTCCTCAGAAGGATCTGATTTGTGGTGAGGGGAGAGAGATAAAAGCTCATTTAGGAACGACATGAACATGCTGCGTCGGTAGCTGTTTATCAGTAAATATCTCCACTGAGCTTTAGAAAAGCAGTAGCTTAATAAATTAAGTACTTCCTGGTATGGTTACTGTACTGGTAACTCCCCAAAAGAATCTGGATTGTGGTGAGGGAAGAGAGAAAAAAGCTCATTTAGGACCTGCACTTACGAAGGGGGTAGGCAGCTGTATATCAGGGAGTAAAGCTTCTGAGAATAAAAACAGCTGGAGCTTGTTAAGGTAATTACACAGGGGAAAGGATAATGTACTGGGAACTCCTCAGAAGAATCTGATTTGTGGTGAGGGGAGAGAGATAAAAGCTCATTTAGCAACGACATGAACATGCTGCGTAGGTAGCTGTTTATCAGTAAATATCTCCACTGAGATTAAGAAAAGCAGTAGCTTAATAAATTAAGTACTTCCTGGTATGGTTACTGTACTGGAAACTCCCCAAAAGAATCTGGATTGTGGTGAGGGAACAGAGAAAAAAGCTCATTTAGGACCTGCACTTACGAAGGGGGTAGGCAGCTGTATATCAGGGAGTAAAGCTTCTGAGAATAAAAACAGCTGGTGCTTGTTAAGGTAATTACACAGGGGAAAGGATAATGTACTGGGAACTCCTCAGAAGAATCTGATTTGTGGTGAGGGGAGAGAGATAAAAGCTCATTTAAGAACTACATGTACATGCTACTTAGGTAGCTGTTTATCAGTAAATATCTCCACTGAGATTAAGAAAAGCAGTAGGTTAATAAATTAAGTACTTCCTGGTATGGTTACTGTACTGGTAACTCCCCAAAAGAATCTGGATTCTGGTGAGGGAACAGAGAAAAAAGCTCATTTAGGACCTGCACTTACGAAGGGGGTAGGCAGCTGTATATCAGGGAGTAAACCTTCTGAGAATAAAAACAGCTGGAGCTTGTTAAGGTAATTACACAGGGGAAAGGATAATGTACTGAGAATTCCTCAGAAGAATCTGATTTGTGGTGAGGGGAGAGAGATAAAAGCTCATTTAGGAACGACATGAACATGCTGCGTAGGTAGCTGTTTATCAGTAAATATCTCCACTGAGAATAAGAAAAGCAGTAGCTTAATAAATTAAGTACTTCCTGGTATGGTTACTGTACTGGTAACTCCCCAAAAGAATCTGGATTGTGGTGAGGGAACAGAGAAAAAAGCTCATATAGGACCTGGACTTACGAAGGGGGTAGGCAGCTGTATATCAGGGAGGAAACCTTCTGCGAATAAAAACAGCTGGAGCTTGTTAAGGTAATTACACAGGGGAAAGGATAATGTACTGAGAATTCCTCAGAAGAATCTGATTTGTGGTGAGGGGAGAGAGATAAAAGCTCATTTAGAAACGACATGAACATGCTGCGTAGGTAGCTGTTTATCAGTAAATATCTCCACTGAGATTAAGAAAAGCAGTAGCTTAATAAATTAAGTACTTCCTGGTATGGTTACTGTACTGGTAACTCCCCAAAAGAATCTGGATTGTGGTGAGGGAACAGAGAAAAAAGCTCATTTAGGACTTGCACTTACGAAGGGGGTAGGCAGCTGTATATCAGGGAGTAAACCTTCTGAGAATAAAAACAGCTGGAGCTTGTTAAGGTAATTACACAGGGGAAAGGATAATGTACTGGGAACTCCTCAGAAGAATCTGATTTGTGGTGAGGGGAGAGAGATAAAAGCTCATTTAGGAACGACATGAACATGCTGGGTAGGTAGCTGTTTATCAGTAAATATCTCCACTGAGATTAAGAAAACCAGTAGCTTAATAAATGAAGTACTTCCTGGTATGGTTACTGTACTGGTAACTCCCCAAAAGAATCTGGATTGTGGTGAGGGAACAGAGAAAATAGCTCATTTAGGACTTGCACATACGAAGGGGGTAGGCAGCTGTATATCAGGGAGTAAACCTTCTGAGAATAAAAACAGCTGGAGCTTGTTAAGGTAATTACACAGGGGAAAGGATAATGTACTGGGAACTCCTCAGAAGAATCTGATTTGTGGTGAGGGGAGAGAGATAAAAGCTCATTTTGGAACGACATGAACATGCTGCGTAGGAAGCTGTTTATCACTAAAATCTCCACTGAGATTAAGAAAAGCAGTAGCTTAATAAATTATGTACTTCCTGGTATGGTGACTGTACTGGTAACTCCCCAAAAGTATCTGGATTGTGGTGAGGGAACAGAGAAAATAGCTCATTTAGGACCTGCACTTACGAAGGGGGTAGGCAGCTGTATATCAGGGAGTAAACCTTCTGAGAATAAAAACAGCTGGAGCTTGTTAAGGTAATTACACAGGGGAAAGGATAATGTACTGGGAACTCCTCAGAAGAATCTGATTTGTGGTGAGGGGAGAGAGATAAAAGCTCATTTAGCAACGACATGAACATGCTGCGTAGGTAGCTGTTTATCAGTAAATATCTCCACTGAGATTAAGAAAAGCAGTAGCTTAATAAATTAAGTACTTCCTGGTATGGTTACTGTACTGGTAACTCCCCAAAAGAATCTGGATTGTGGTGAGGGAACAGAGAAAAAAGCTCATTTAGGACCTGCACTTACGAAGGGGGTAGGCAGCTGTATATCAGGGAGTAAAGCTTCTGAGAATGAAAACAGCTGGTGCTTGTTAAGGTAATTACACAGGGGAAAGGATAATGTACTGGGAACTCCTCAGAAGAATCTGATTTGTGGTGAGGGGATAGAGATAAAAGCTCATTTAATAACTACATGTACATGCTACTTAGGTAGCTGTTTATCAGTAAATATCTCCACTGAGATTAAGAAAAGCAGTAGCTTAAGAAATTAAGTACTTCCTGGTATGGTTACTGTACTGGTAACTCCCCAAAAGAATCTGGATTGTGGTGAGGGAAGAGAGAAAAAAGCTCATTTAGGACCTGCACTAACGAAGGGGGTAGGCAGCTGTATATCAGGGAGTAAACCTTCTGAGAATAAAAACAGCTGGAGCTTGTTAAGGTAATTACACAGGGGAAAGGATAATGTACTGAGAATTCCTCAGAAGAATCTGATTTGTGGTGAGGGGAGAGAGATAAAAGCTCATTTAGAAACGACATGAACATGCTGCGTAGGTAGCTGTTTATCAGTAAATATCTCCACTGAGATTAAGAAAAGCAGTAGCTTAATAAATTAAGTACTTCCTGGTATGGTTACTGTACTGGTAACTCCGCAAAATAATCTGGATTGTGGTGAGGGAACAGAGAAAAAAGCTCATTTAGGAACTGCACTTACGAAGGGGGTAGGCAGCTGTATATCAGGGAGTAAACCTTCTGAGAATAAAAACAGCTGGAGCTTGTTAAGGCAATTACACAGGGGAAAGGATAATGTACTGGGAACTCCTCAGAAGAATCTGATTTGTAGTGAGGGGAGAGAGATAAAAGCGCATTTTGAAACGACATGAACATGCTGCGTAGGTAGCTGTTTATCAGTAAATATCTACACTGAGATTAAGAAAGCAGTAGCTTAATAAATTAAGTACTTCCTGGTATGGTTACTGTACTGGTAACTCCCAAAAGAATCTGGATTGTGGTGAGGGAACAGAGAAAAAAGCTCATTTAGGACCTGCACTTACGAAGGGGGTAGGCAGCTGTATATCAGGGAGTAAACCTTCTGAGAATAAAAACAGCTGGAGCTTGTTAAGGTAATTACACAGGGGAAAGGATAATGTACTGGGAACTCCTCAGAAGAATCTGATTTGTGGTGAGGGGAGAGAGATAAAAGCTCATTTAGGAACGACATGAACATGCTGCGTAGGTAGCTGTTTATCAGGAAATATCTCCACTGAGATTAAGAAAAGCAGTAGCTTAATAAATTAAATACTTCCTGATATGGTTACTGTACTGGTAACTCCCCAAAAGAATCTGGATTGTGGTGAGGGAACAGAGAAAAAAGCTCATTTAGGACCTGCACTTACGAAGGGGGTAGGCAGCTGTATATCAGGGAGTAAACCTTCGGAGAATAAAAACAGCTGGAGCTTGTTAAGGTAATTACACAAGGGAAATTATATAATACTGGGAACTCCTCAGAAGAATCTGATTTGTGGTGAGGGGAGAGAGATAAAACCTCATTTAGGAACGACATGAACATGCTGCGTAGGTAGCTGTTTATCAGTAAATATCTCCACTGAGATTAAGAAAAGCAGTAGCTTAATAAATTAAGTACTTCCTGGTATGGTTACTGTACTGGTAACTCCCCAAAAGAATCTGGATTGTGGTGAGGGAACAGAGAAAAAAGCTCATTTAGGACCTGCACTTTCGAAGGGGGTAGGCAGCTGTATATCAGGGAGTAAACCTTCTGAGAATAAAAACAGCTGGAGCTTGTTAAGGTAATTACACAGGGGAAATTATAAAGTACTGTGAACTCCTCAGAAGAATCTGATTTGTGGTGAGGGGAGAGAGATAAAAGCTCATTTAGGAACGATATGAACATACTGCGTAGGTAGCTGTTTATCAGTAAATATCTCCACTGAAATTAAGAAAAGCAGTAGCTTAATAAATTAAGTACTTCCTGGTATGGTTACTTTACTGGTAACTCCCCAAAAGAATCTGGATTGTGGTGAGGGAACAGAGAAAAAAGCTCATTTAGGACCTGCACTTACGAAGGGGGTAGGCAGCTGTATATCAGGGAGTAAACCTTCTGAGAATAAAAACAGCTGGAGCTTGTTAAGGTAATTACACAGGGGAAAGGATAATGTACTGGGAACTCCTCAGAAGAATCTGATTTGTGGTGAGGGGAGAGAGATAAAAGCTCATTTTGGAACGACATGAACATGCTGGGTAGGTAGCTGTTTATCAGTAAATATCTCCACTGAGATTAAGAAAAGCAGTAGCTTAATAAATTAAGTACTTCCTGGTATGGTTACTGTACAGGTAACTCCATAAAAGAATCTGGATTGTGGTGAGGGAACAGAGAAAAAAGCTCATTTAGGACCTGCACTGACGAAGGGGGTAGGCAGCTGTATATCAGGGAGTAAAACTTCTGAGAATAAAAACAGCTGGAGCTTGTTAAGGTAATTACACAGGGGAAATTATATAGTACTGGGAACGACTCAGAAGAATCTGATTTGTGGTGAGGGGAGAGAGATAAAAGCTCATTTATGAACGACATGAACATGCTGCGTAGGTAGCTGTTTATCAGTAAATATCTCCACTGAGATTAAGAAAAGCAGTAGCTTAATAAATTAAGTACTTCCTGGTATGGTTACTGTAGTGGTAACTCCCCAAAAGAATCTGGATTGTGGTGAGGGAACAGAGAAAAAAGCTCATTTAGGACCTGCACTTACGAAGGGGGTAGGTAGCTGTATATCAGGGAGTAAACCTTCTGCGAATAAAAACAGCTGGAGCTTGTTAAGGTAATTACACAGGGGAAAAGATAATGTACTTTGAACTCCTCAGAAGAATCTGATTTGTGGTGAGGAGAGAGAGATAAAAGCTCATTAAGAACGACATGAACATGCTGCGTACGTAGCTGTTTAGTAGTAAATATCTCCACTGAGATTAAGAAAAGCAGTAGCTTAATAAATTAAGTACTACCTGGTATGGTTACTGTACTGGTAACTCCCCAAAGGAATCTGGATTGTGGTGAGGGAACAGAGAAAATAGCTCATTTAGGATCTGCACTTACGCAGGGGGTAGGCAGCTGTATATCAGGGAGTAAACCTTCTGAGAATAAAAACAGCTGGAGCTTGTTAAGGTAATTACACAGGGGAAAGGATAATGTACTGGGAACTCCTCAGAAGAATCTGATTTGTGGTGATGGGAGAGAGATAAAAGCTCATTTAGGAACGACATGAACATGCTGCGTAGGTAGCTGTTTATCAGTAAATATCTCCACTGAGATTAAGAAAAGCAGTAGCTTAATAAATTAAGTACTTCCTGGTATGGTTACTGTACTGGTAACTCGCCAAAAGAATCTGGATTGTGGTGAGGGAACAGAGAAAAAAGCTCATTTAGGACCTGCACTTACGAAGGGGGTAGGCAGCTGTATATCAGGGAGTAAACCTTCTTAGAATAAAAACAGCTGGGGATTGTTAAGGTAATTACACAGGGGAAAGGATAATGTACTGGGAACTACTCAGAAGAATCTGATTTGTGGTGAGGGGAGAGAGATAAAAGCTCATTTAGGAACGACATGAACATGCTGCGTAAGTAGCTGTTTATCAGTAAATATCTCCACTGAGATTAAGAAAAGCAGTAGCTTAATAAATTAAGTACTTCCTGGTATGGTTGCTGTACTGGTAACTCCCCAAAAGAATCTGGATTGTGGTGAGGGAACAGAGAAAAAAGCTCATTTAAGACCTGCACTTACGAAGGGGGTAGGAAGCTGTATATCAGGGAGTAAACCTTCTGAGAATAAAAACAGCTGGAGCTTGTTAAGGTAATTACACAGGGGAAAGGATAATGTACTGGGACCTCCTCAGAAGAATCTGATTTGTGGTGAGGGGAGAGAGATAAAAGCTCATTTAGAAACGACATGAACATGCTGCGTAGGTAGCTGTTTATCAGTAAATATCTCCACTGAGATTAAGAAAAGCAGTAGCTTAATAAATTAAGTACTTCCTGGTATGGTTACTGTACTGGTAAGTCCCCAAAAGAATCTGGATTGTGGTGAGGGAACAGAGAAAAAAGCTCATTTAGGACCTGCACTTACGAAGGGGGTAGGCAGCTGTATATCAGGGAGTAAACCTTCTGAGAATAAAAACAGCTGGAGTTTGCTAAGGTAATTACACTGGGGAAAGGATAATGTACTGGGAACTCCTCAGAAGAATCTGATTTGTGGTGTGGGGAGAGAGATAAAAGCTCATTTAGGAACGACATGAACATGCTGCCTATGTAGCTGTTTATCAGTAAATATCTCCACTGAGATTAAGAAAAGCAGTAGCTTAATAAATTAATTACTTCCTGGTATGGTTACTGTACTGGTAACTCCCCAAAAGAATCTGGATTGCGGTGAGGGAACAGAGAAAAAAGCTCATTTAGGACCTGCACTTACGAAGGGCTTAGGCAGCTGTATATCAGGGAGTAAACCTTCTGAGAATAAAAACAGCTGGAGCTTGTTAAGGTAATTACACAGGGGAAAGGATAAGGTACTGGGAACTCCACAGAAGAATC